>NW_025780309.1:0-150208 GCF_021130785.1 Homalodisca vitripennis | reverse complement strand
ATAATTTTGATTGTATGTACTTGGGATAAGGCTTCAGAGAGGCATGTTTTTTTTTATTTATAAGAAAATGTGATTTCAATAACAAAAGAAAGTATTAAAAACTTGCTACTTTAAAAAAATATATTTAATTACATAATTATAAATTCTATATATTTTTAAATGACAAAAAATTACAAAAAAATTAATTTTCAATAACTAACTGTGTAAACAACAAGACTTTTGATAAAAAAAACAACAATAAAATACACATTTTAATATCTGAATTATAGTATACAATGTAAAATTAAATCAGGAAAATCTGGCATACAAGAAGTATACAGGGGAATGTTAGTTTTAATTTTACTAGCCCTATATGTTTCCTATAGATTGTCCAAATAGTAAGAACACAATTTGTAATCTCCTAGACTCTTGCTTTCTACTTCTGAGTACTAGGGTAGGGTACACCCTTAAAGTTAAATAATGTAACATGTACAGTGTTCACCCTATAAACAGTATTAGAGTTAGGTTCGGTGAATATGATCTGTTTGTCAGTTTCAGAACAGAAGCAACCCCGTTTTATTAATAAATCTAAATTTAAATTTGAATATTTATCAGACCTAATGAAACATGTTTTGAAAAAGAGTGTGAATTTTGCAGTAGCAAATCAAGCCGAGGAAAGGATATAGAGGTGTTTAAGTCCAAAATGATGTACAGCAATGATAGAATGAAGCGCGGGGCGGCAGGGGAAAAATTAAATATCTGGGGTTGGCAGTGGTGAGTCAGCGGCAGTTTGTGGTGTCACCCTGCCTCTCACGCCTATCATGGCCAGCATTGGGCATTCTCCATATACACAATACAAACATTAAACTGTGTGTTGTCTTTCTTTCAGTCATTCAACCTGTCACTGCTTGTATCGTGGCCGAGGCTTTAAGCTCCTTTATTTTAAATTGTGAAACCATCAGTACTGTTACGGAGAGGGAGAGGCATTTGCATTACCATGTTCACAAGAGAAAAATGTCAAACATGTACAGAACAAGTCCAAGAATCTTATTATAATCGTGCCCCTGTAAAAACTGACCTGCAACATTGTCCTTCTTTGTGCGTACTTTGATTTGTGCCTTTGTGACATTCTGAAGGACAACTTGGTTGAAATCACCAGTAGTGAACTTGGCCTCTGCAAGGGAGAAAGCTGCCTCCTTCATCACTTCACCCATCAACGTTTTTGTCTAAAAGAAAGAATAATAAAATGACTAAATTAATTTCAGTCTTTCCAGGAATAAAAAGCTGTATTCTAAAACAACAATCCAATGAAACATTTAATTTTGAATAATTTAGTTTGTTCTTTGGATGTTTTAATTGGTTAAAGACTAATTAGACCAGACTTAGTTGTGCGTCTCCTGGTACATAATTCCTGCTCCATATTCTTCCTTATTCAATGAAAATGGAAAACAACAATTAACTTTGTTAGGTTATAAATCTTGGTCACTGTTCCAAAACATTTAAATTCCTACTAAAATAAATGTTTCAGCACCAACAGCTCAACGTTTTAGTAGGATGCAAATGCCACAAAAACAGATAGGCCTTTTATAAGCCAAAATCTTGACTTTAAAACAGTATTGGAGAAAATTTAATACTGATGAGATTTGAATATTCACTTTATATTAAAACCATCATTCAAAACCAGTCACATCTTTGATCAAACTTTTATTTAAAAAGATATTACATTCCTAATTGCTACATTTATATGCAATGTAAAGACAATGAAAGTAGTTAACCATCTACCATAAGTTGATATACTAGGCATAATTTTTTCAAAGTAAATTTAATTTGGATGGTTGAAAACGCATTGCATAGAAAATTATAGAATTTAATTTCCTTACTCAACCCAAAATTCAGAAAACATTCATTCCCAACATTCTAGTTTAACACTTTGTACCCTGGGCCTGAATACATGTTTCGGCGTGGCTCCTGGGGTTTTATGATGCTTTTAAAAAATTCTGTGTTATTACAGTAATTATGTTATAAACTCATACTATATATCTTTTTAAAGATAGATATACATACTTTTTTAAATGTATACAAATATAAAGTTTATTTTCAAAATAAAATTATTACATAATATTGAATTTTATGTAAAAAATACAAAAAAAGTTTTTGCTACATAGCTTGTTAGTTCAGGTAGTTTGCCTTAGTGTGGTAATTTTTAAAGCGCAATGGTCTGAATCAAATACAGGATCTCGCACATTATCGTTTTAGATTGTTCATAAAATCAATATTTGATCTCAGGTGTGTATCAAAATCATCGTAACTTTCCGACTCGTAGTCAAACAAAGATCGCGAATTGCAATTCTTTTGATTTCATCACCCATATTATTTAAACTCGAAAATAATAAGTAAAGAATATAAAAGAAAATCAACGGAAAGTCAAAAAGAAAGAACAAAGCGAGTGTAAATACAAAACAAAACATACAGATAATCTCACATTGCTTGCTTTTGCCTTTACTCATTCAGTAAGAAACTAATGTTCTGATTATTTACAATCAGTTAAATTTCATATTTAGAATACATTATAATAACATTTGCTTCAGTATTTGTTGGCAAGATTTGTAGAAACTTAGTAAGACATCGCTAAGACTCACAACAACACAAAGTGAAAACACTAAAAAGCAAACTTACAGTAGGCCTACCAACGATCAGCTGTCTAGTCTCGCTTGTAGTACGACGAAAAATATACGTATTTCATTACTAAAACGTGACCCAGGGATCTCAAAACCAAACAAATACGAACTTAGACCGTAATCAAAATGTTTGAATCCAAAAATAAGATGACTGAGCTAAATAATACAATTAAATAACACTACCCGAGCTATACTCGGGCGCCAGTAGCAGGCGCTGCCGACGCGGCTCGACCTATACTCGGGCTCAGGGTATAAAGTGTTTAATTCATTGTTAATTTAAACAAAATGTTCTCAACTTACTTGCTTTTTTGTAACTACTCACCCTTCTTCTAGCTTTAATTTAAGACTCAAAAAACATTTAATATATCATCTATTGACGAGTAGTGAATTCTCCATTTATACTATAGTGTACATTTTGGAACTATGACTAACCTCAATAATTTTGCTGAGGATGAGTCTGAACCTCATTTGCAATGCATCAGCCTTTTTCTTCAGCAAACTGTGTCCCTTCTGAGCTCCCTTCAGACGACCTTTCATTAGTGTTTGAGCACTGAAAATCCACATGAATTTTTTATGAAGGATTGCTTTAAAATACTAGAATATGTTTCTACTTGAGTATTAAAATTATCTACACACTATTCTATGTACCACCAAGAAACAATCATTTCCTTACTCGCCAATATTTTCTCTATTTTATTTTCTATATAATCTATGACAAGGAGCAGAAAGGAAGGTTTACACTTCCTGGGGATAAAACTATGTAATATCAACAAATAATAATAAACAAGTCTACTGTACAGATCTCATTTCACTTCATGAATTGAATGTAAGGCCCCTCACACATCCCTGTAGCCCATGAAGACAGACAGAATTAAGTTCAAGACTGCTTCATTTTCGTCACAGTAAACAGTGAAATGGGAATCACATAATGCACAAATTACTAATATTCTCTCTTTTACCAGATAGATATTGTGTTTGAAGATTTTATCTGGATTGGGAGCTACCAGCAGACAATGTTAGATAGATCGCAAAATCACACACAAACCAAGGCTTTATAGGAAATTATAGCATTTTATACTCAACCTATCCTACTATTAGATAGTATATAGGTTGACTAATCTTTTAGACAAGCACTTACTAAGAATCAGATTCTTTTAACTATAATTCCTTTGAGAAATGTATAACTGCAAATGTCAATATATTGGGATGCAAGGGTAGATCGATAGGTCTAGTATATTGTGGAGGATGACTGTTGGAGTTGGTGGGGCTCCCTACACATAAAGGCTATTGTTAGCCTAGATATAAGGGCATGCCACCCCTGCCAGCTTTGACTGTAGAAGCTGGTTCAGAGCTGGTCTTCCTTTCTTCCAAGGTTATATGACTGAGACTAATGCTCTAAATACTTCCTCATGCATCTTGACAGGAGGCAACCCTTACTTTCATCCTGAATATCCTGTCACTCCGGAAGCAACACAAAGATTGTTTTAAGACATAAGTGCAATGAGGTTTCTCCGCTTCTTGTCCTTAGAGAATGAAAATAATTAAATTTATAATAAATGTCAATGTAACTTTACATTGGCTAAACTGATGTTTTAAAATTAGTCCAAAAAGTCAATCAACAAGTTAGACCTATTTAAGTTGGTAGGGTACGATAAGCGGACCCGGCTTTTTTATATCAAAGAATGTAGTCATCGATACCTAATATTCGCATCTCAAATCCTAGACTATCAATCGATATAAAAGTATCTATAGTCCTCAATAACAATCATAAGTTTTAAATTTAAATATGAATTTAATATTTACAGTAATCAAACAAATTATTATAAACCAAAATTATGAAAACTGAAGATGACCATATTTGCTCCTCTCACAGTTACAGTTGTTTCTTTCCCACAAAATATGTGAAATGGGTTATTCGGTACAAGTCCAACATGTTGAAGCCACTAAAAACATTTTTTATCATCTTTCAAAGCAATGTCGTGTAGTTTTCTAAAATTGACTGCAATTTTTTAATAATAAAATGTTACTTATGTAAAATTGAAATTACCCCACGTGATTTATTTGAAAGTGTTTACAGCTGTTGATATAGATTTTTTAAATTAATTATTCAAATAATTCGTACCAGTAAGATTAAACGCCGGGGCGGCAAATCACGAATTTGACGTTACCAACGTATTCTGTCACCCTCCTGAACAAAAAATATATATAGTACTATGGGGTGCAAATGACAAATAACATGATTTTAGGGGTATATTGATAAGTGGTTAAGTTCCTAATGTTTTAATGTTCAGTTTGTGTGCTGTGTCTGGATAATCTGTTTACTTGAATATTATCTGCGGCCGGGAACTGATAGCAGCCTGATAACGTACCTGTTATCTGAGGTATCCGGGGCATGGGTCAGTTCTACACAAGATATCGTGTTCAGTAGGTCGGATTGAGTGAGTGCGTTTACAATGATGAATCAATCATCCACTAGTTCAACCAACCCTAGTGAATTGTGTGTGTCGGAGTGTTTCGTAGGGCACGTTAAGAGTTTACGTTTTAACCGAAACGAAATTATCTCTTTTTTAATTGAACATGGAATTTAAAAAATGAGTGTATGTGTTCGTCGTGCGGTCGAGTGGTGGTTTTTTAAACCGGGAGACTTTGTCGTTTCGTTGTGATAGACGACTTTTTTGTTGCTGCTGCTCAGCTGTATCCGCCAACACACTAATGGTATGTGTTCTCTGATCCATCTATATATTTGAGTTTTTCATGATTTATTTAGTTTTTTAACTTTACATAATTGCCTTTGCATTACATTTCAATTTATATTTTTGATCAGCCCCCTCTAGTATTTTATATTTTACTGATAGGTACTATCTCGAGGGATGTTTTTCTTTTATTGACATCAGCGCGGGGCAGCACCAAAGGTGCTGCCGAAGTCCGCGCTGATGGCCGGAGGCATCGTAATTAATTTTTTCTCAGTAAATTAAGAAAAACATTATTTATTTTGATTTCAAAATTCTGCTCATTTCTGTATTATTTTCCATTTACGTTTGCAAAGATGGCGGCGCAACCGATGACGTCATCACGAGGTTCAATCATTGGCCACAAAAGGTCACGTGACGCTAGAACGTGATGTAGAACATGGAGATATTACTGAAAGTTATTTAATTTTTCATTTTCTAGAATTTGTTATTTTCTCATTTCCACCCCAGCAAACCTTATACTTTTTTTTCTATATGACGATTCCAATAAGTTTTTAACGCAAAACTCGTATTTTTCCGCCCCGGCCGTTAATATGATAATTACCAAATAATTAATCAGTATCGATTGATTATATCGATGGTTGTGATTAAGCAATATCGTTTGCCAATTTTGATATAAAAAAACCGGGTCCGCTTATCGTACCCTACCCTTTAAGTTTAATTTTTTTTATACTTTTACAACATCATGACTATCATTATTCCTGTTCAGAATGTCACGTACTCTGTTACTTTTGAAAAGTCAAATCTACATCTGATTATTCAGTGTTTTTCTGAGTCTATGCCGTAGAGTTTGACTATATCATACACAACAAAACGTATGAACTTGATGATTACTTATACTCTATATATTTTAACATAATTCTGTCCAAGTTATTAAAAAATGTTATCCATTAACTGTGGCAATGTATTTTAGAATATTTTGTTCTCTTCTGAAATTCTTAAGGCTTAATCGTATGTTTAAAATATAATATATCATAGAATTGAAGGTAGCTAATTTTTATAAACATGGGTGGAACAATGTCAAGTGTAGCCTGTGATCTGTTTGGAAGAAGTAGGTTTCCTGTAAATATTATATTCCAATTTTTTGAATTTGTTATAATCATTAGTATTCAGCCCATTAAATAATGAAAATATTGGAAATCAAATATACCAAGTCATAGTACTACTCTAGGAATGGACAAATATGAGGTTTTGATTAAAGGTCAGATCTGAGTCAAAACATAGACTAATTTAGATTTTCTTTGCTTATAATAAAGGATTTTGTCAATAGTGCATTATAAATTTCTAATTATTATTCTCACTTCTTCCCAGATATTTTGTAAAAGGTGTCTTGTTTTAGTAAACTCATATAGCCTACCTAACACATTTACACCAATTTACAATTTTGAAAGAAATTATATACTTACCCACGAGAAGGAAATATAGCCAATCTGTCTTTTCCTGACATTTTTCTTATAAAATTGGTTCTTTTCAATATTCAATTTTCACCACCCAAATCCACTCAACACCAAGACAAGTCAGGTGACACAGGCACAAGACAAGACGACGGAGTAGGAAGATCAAGATCAGCTGTTACTAGTTTTTTTTCTATTTTGAATCTGTAGCCAGTAAAGAAGTAATCTATTTCTTAAAGGCAACTTTTGTTTGTTCCTAATTATAAAAAAGTCCTTGTAATGTATTTCTCGTTTAAATAACACTTTTACTAGCTGCATCAAGAGTTAAAGTAAATTGAACTGACAAAAATACTGATGAAGCTACCTTGCTAGAGTTTGAACGTTATGAGGATATTCAGAATACTGCATGTGTGTTATTAAAGAAACAGATAGTAAGTGCAGCAAAGGAAGTCAAAGTACGGTACTCAATGATTGAGTTTCTTTCTCCTAATCCTTTCCAATGAGCTTTTCATCATTTAATTATTAGATTGTGCGCGTGCATCGGTTGACGTCTCGTCTGCTGTTCAGAACATAAAACTCGCTCAACCCAATTTGTGGTATTGTTAATTCTTCAGTATTCATTATCAAACGTAATTACAGTATGCACCTGTGTTTGTGTAATTTCTCAGGTGGAGTTTATTAACATGACATTCTTTGCTTCTAGCGAACTGTGGTAATTACCACAGATTGCAAGAAAGGTCACTAAAACTCTCTATAATAAAAAAAAATTAAATGTAGAAGTTGCAGCAAATATATTCTAAAAAGTTTCATGCAATTTAATTTATGAGAGAGATAAAGGCCATCTTGATTCAACGAACTCGGCGTCATGTTTAGCAGTATCTAGTCAATCATTGTAATTACAATATCAGATTGGTGTGATCTAATTTGACTTCCAGAAGAAGCTTGACAAGCTATCCTATCACCTCTTTTTGAGGAACCATACGTATTTAGGATATTCTCCAGACCCAATTCGCTGGATCAAATTACATGTTTAGAATATAATTTATTTTCCAGTTTCATTGCAATTGAACCCTCGGTTGTTCTTGTTATTAATGACATCATATCTTTCTTGTACTATGACTTCTAGCTTTGCACTAATGACATTAAACTCTCAATTCCAATTGCACAATGGATACCTCGGGTGATGGACTAGTTTTGTAAATCAGGCATTTATTATACTGAAGAATAAGTTGAGATCAACTACAAGCTTCTAAACTTAAGTAAAACAGTATCAGTAATTTTTTGTAAAGGTATACCTTAATGCTTTTATGGTATTAAGTGCAATCAGATATAAAAAAACATAGTAAAGAGCATAGAAAAAAGCAGTTATGTTTTGAAAACATGGAAAATCAGGGGAGAATCAGGGAACCTTTAGTTATAGGGCATCGCCCGATTTTCAACATCCAAGATTCTTGTTCGATACTACTCTAATCTCTTGTCAGAAGCCATGTTATTCACAAGTAAGTATACCACAGTTATCCACAAAAAAACTCTGGATTTGTAATTAGATTATAATTGTCTCAGTATTCTGGTTTGACTTGAGTAGATGGTGCAAAATATTTGTCTCTTAAGACCACTTGATAAATTCACGGCTCTCTGAAAAAAAGAGAGAACCATTCTCATTACATAACACCATTCATATAATTGCTAAAATTCACACACACATTTATATATTTGTACTCTTGAAGAGTGTTCTCAATCGAATACTCTCATGGAGGCTAAATGTTTTTTTTCCATTCCCAGAAAAAAAATACTATAGACGTGTGATTGTTGAACGTGATTCATCATGAGTTGAATAGCCACCTTCTGAAACTGTCATTCATAGGATTGGAATTAAAATGTATAATTTGTGAATGTGAACGATTTCTTTTAATGGAAGAGATGGTTGTAAATATTTATCTTTATCATGATTAATATTATTATTAAATAATTGGAATATTAATTTCCATAAATTAATATACAATTATCGAAATCGACAATGTATTTAACTAATGTGTTTTATGCTATGGTGTTTTGGGTTGAAGGCCTAGGTTTGAATATTAGGAGGTAACCTACATTTTATAGTTAGGTTATCCTAGTAACAATTTCTTGAAATTGACCTAGCATTCAAATTTTGAATATATATTGGTACACTAGGGTCATGTATTCGACCAGAACTGCACCAAACAAATATCAAGATTCAGTTCAAACATTGGACATGCCTATCAGAAAAAAGATTGTGTTGTATATACTTTTGTTGCTTCTTGTGTTACTTTGGTTCATAGGTGTAAAAAATAGAGGTGAGTTCGTGTTCATATTTCTTTTTCATTACTACTTAGGCGTAGGTATGTCTTTATTATTAAACCCATGCTTAGGCCTAGGTAGTTTTCAGATGTTTTGTGGTTGTACCCTATTTTAAGTAATGCCAAGAAACAAGTTCTTTGCTTAAAATATAAAAGGTAATGAGAATAATATGAAGGTTTTGTATTAAATCTAATACTAAGGTTGTATGTTTTGGTTAGAGTACAATAAATGGTATTATCTGGAGGTAACTTTTTCTGGGTAGGGTACGATAAGCAGACCCGGTTTTTTATATCGAAATTGGCAAACGATATTGGACATTATAAGATTAAAGGCCGAGGCGGCAAATCACGAATTTGACGTTATCAACGTATTCTGCTCACCCTCCTGAACAAAAAATATGTATAGTACTAGTGGGTGCAAATGGCAAATAACATGATTTTAGGGGATATATTCATAAGTAGTTAAGTTTTTAATGTTCAGTTTGTGTGCTGTGTCTGGATAATCTGTTTACTTGAATATTATCTGCGGCCGGGACTGATATCAGCCTGATAGCATATCTGTTATCTAAGTTCTCCGGGGCATGAGTCAGTGCTTCACAAGATATCGTGTTCAGTAGTCTAGGTCGGATTGAGTGAGTGTGTTACAATGATGAATCAACCATCCACTAGTTCAACCAACCCTAGTGAATTGTGTGTGTCGAAGTGTTTCGTAGGGCACGAAAGAGTTTACGTTTTAACCGAAACGAAATTATCTCTTTATTAATTGAACATGGAATTTTAAAAAATGAGTGTATTTATTCGTCGTGCGGTCTTTTTAAACCGGGAGACTTTGTCGTTTCGTTGCAATAGGAAAATTAGAAAAAGTAGTAAAAAAAAAGGGTACTGTGGGATTATACCAACCACACCCAGACATGAATCGTTATTTGACATTTTGCTTCTACTGATTACTAGATTAACGTAGAACAATATTTCGTCAATATAAAACAGGGAATTGTCTTATCGCGAAACCCCTCCCCATCCTCAGACAGAGGTCAAAGTCGAGCAGTCTAGTAGATAACGTGATGGCAGAGTCTCGCCGACCCATTCAGCTGGTGCGTCGCTTTGTTGTACTTCCGTGTTTTACCCCTACATTTCTCCAAACACAAAAATTCAACAAAAACAAACATTACCAAACAAAAACTAAACTCTTTATTGAAAAAACACACAAAACTTGTTTTTATTCTTGATCACACTCCGCCACCCAAAATGCGAGTGCCTCCTCCAAATGTCAACGAAAGAAAAACATCCCTCGAGATAGTACCTATCAGTAAAATATCAAATTCTAGAGAGGCTGCTCAGAAATATAAATTGAATTGTAATGGAAAGGCAATTATGTACCGTGCAAAAAACTTAAATAATTATGTGATGCCGCGCGGACTGCCGTAATCGGGATTCTCGAGAAAGATAAGATAACAGCGACAACAATACCGATCACAATACCTGGAAATGTTTGTTGATTGATGGAATGTTAGTTTTGTTACTCAACTACATCGTTTTATAACGTTCTAAGTTCATTGAAAAAAAGTTTTAGTGTTGAGGGCATATAACGGAATCTGACCCCATTAACAATTGATAATCGTTGTAAGTTTGTAATTTCGTAATTAAAGAGTTGTTTTTTTCGTTCTATCATGTTTCTTTCCATAAATTTATATGTGTTCTTCATACTGGTGTGGTCGGTATAATCCCAAAGTACCAAAAAAAGTGTTAAATGTTGCAATTTTAAAAAATCGGCTCGGGCAGGTTCATTTTTTGAAAGAACACGATTAGTTGGTACTTTGGGATTATACCGACCACACCCAGACATTGACTTGTTTTCTGCCTCCCGAAAGGAAGCAATGTCAGCGAGAAGGAGTCCACTCTGTCTCTATCTAGAAGAAAATTTATTTTTCTTCTATCAGATAAAAAGATTAAGGATATTCTCAATATTTATAATAATTATAACAATTGTTTTTAGTAAAACTGCTGAAATATGCCTGCCATCTTTCAGTAGTAGTGGTTGGAAAATCTCTGACATTCTTGGAAATGAAATTTTTAGCCCGGCACTAAAAGGATTAAATTACAAACAATACTTTCAGGTACTTCCAATAGTCAGGTAGGTAGGTTAGGTGGAATTTTTGGATTAGTTGGTACTTGTGGCAAAATCATTATTTGTTACCTTTTTCCACATAAGATTACTTGCTAAATATGAATATATGGTGTTATCAGAAAAACATCCTAAATATAAAGAAAAAATTGTTGAAAAATCAAATATTTATAAAACTTAAAATTTTATTTGATTGTGATATTAAATATTTTTAAAATGTAAAAACGTTAAGTTTAATTTTTTTTAACATGAATATTAATTTGTGGGTATCTGTGAGGTTAAAAGCTGACCCAGCAAATCATGAATTTGACGTTATTAACATATTCTGTTCAACCTCCTGAAAAAATATATATTTTTTTTAGGGAGTGCAAATGACAAATAACATAGTTATAGGGGGTACATTCATAAATAGTTAAGTTTTTAATATTTTAATGTACTATTTGTGTGCTGTGTGTCTTGATATCTGTGTACTTCATATGTGTATGTCACATGACACCCTATTTCAAGAATTATCAATCCTTACAGTTCGTCAGTTATTTATAAAATCTCTCATGGTTCACATCTTCTCACACTTTCACTCTATCTTTTCAGAAATTCCCCATTCATATAACACCCGATATGACCGTGACACAGGAATAGCCACTTTACAACTATATAGATCTTTCTCCACAACTAATTCGTATTACATGTCAAATATACTATTCAGAAATATTTCTAGATTCTTTCACGCTTATAATTTCTTTAACGCACAATCCTTGTCAGTTTTTAAAAATCGTATCAATGAGTGGCTATTGCAATTAGGCGTATCAGAGGCGGAGATCATTATCACTGCCGGGTACAGGGGACCTGACCCTTGACCATGACGTTGTTACTATTACTAACCGAACACACACACACACACACACACACCCCTATCTCTTTCTCTTTCTCTCTCTCTCTCTCATCTCACTTCTCCATAAATTGATTATTTGAGTTTAGCAGCACATAACCATTTTTATTTTGTTTCCACCGCTTGCTTGATTAAAAACAGTCACTTACACAGTAAACTTCAAGTAGCAATAGACATATATCCCCCTTTATCTTTTTTACCTTATTTTTACTCTACTACTAACATTCCAGCGTTTTTATTTAAATTTTATGTTGGCGGCTAGATGCAACTAGGCCTACGCACAGGCAGATTGCCCATGTAGGCTTTCCAGTATTGTTATTTTCATTGTGCTATTCGTTACATTTTCTTACATTTCTTCTACATATATGAGCTGCTGTATATATAATAATAGCTATTTCATTTAAGAACCATTGTATATATGTTACATATAAACTGCTGGAATAAACGTTATTCATTCATTCATTCATTCATTCATTCATCTGAGGCCGGGACTGATAGCGTATCTGTTATCTGAGCACTCCGGGGCTGTGGCCAAGTGCTTCACAAAATATCGTGTTCTGTAGTTCGGATCGGGTGAGTGCTTGTCAATTATGGATCAACCATCCACTAGTTCGACGAATCGAAGTGACTTGTTTGTGTCAGAGTGTTTTTTTTTTGTTGGGCATGTTAGGAGTTTACGTTTTGACCAAAACAAGATTATTTCCTTTCCATGGTAAGTGTTCTCTTGTCTGTCCATCTATATATTAATATTGGTCTTTTACATGAATTATCATGTTTTTTTACACTTTACATCAATTTCTTTGCATTACTTTTCAATTTATATTTCTGATCAGCCCCTCGTGTATTTGATATTTTACTGATAGGTACTATGGATAGGATGTTTTTCTTTCACGCTGATAGCTGGAGGCATTCGTCTCAACCCAATAACAACAAATTAATTTGTAGCTTGAAATTAAGAAAAACATTGTTCATTTGGGTTAAAGTTCTGCTCATTTCAGTATTATTTTACGTTTTCAAAGATAGCACACATCCCATGACGTCATCACAAGGTTGAATCATGGTCACAAAAGTTCACGTGACGTTCGACGCAGATATACAATATGGAAATATTGCTCCGTGCATGAAAAGTAGTTCCATTTTTGTGTTCTACAACTTCCTTTAACACCAAGGCATCTACAAAATATATTTTCCTTCAGTTCAAAGCAATTTTTTTATTATAAATATACTATAAGAGGTAAATGCAAAACAAAAATATTAAACAGGGAATTTTATTTTAAATTAGCATATTTATTGATAAAATCTAAAAATCACAATTTACTATTCTGTTAATTTTATTTAAATTCTAATTCTTGGTACAAAGTAATAAAACTGATAAATTATATAAAAACTATTTGGTACTAGAGCATTTCCTTATCTAAGGTTTCACAGATAAGATCTATCATCTTATTTTATCATCTGGGCAGATAACATATATTTGGTTAAGGATATATTTGGCTCTGGCTCTGTAGGACACACAGAACAGATGAGCAGGTGTATGGTGCTAGACAAAGTACCCCTCCCCCTGCTGCTGAGTGATGGGTCATCTATAAATACTTCCTTATCAACTGTGATAGACATGGGCTTGCACCTGCCATTTCAAAGGTCTTTTGTGAACTAAAAAACTCTTCAAGAGACACAATGTGTAATATCAGATATACTCGTGTTTTACGTTTCGGTTAAAGTCTACCATTCTGATATATCCGTCTACAGTGTGGTAAGGGTTATTAACTTTTGAGATGATTACAGATATCAAAAAGACAGAATAATAGATAAATAGCCTGCCCAAGAATGAAGCTAACATAGTAGTCTGTCCAATCTTTATTTTTTATTACGCAATATAATTACTGTTGGTAAGTAGGTTGGTAAGTTATACATAGAAAAAGTTAATTTGAAATTTATGAGTGCTGACATGATCTGAGCTTTATTTAGGCATTATCTCAAGAGATGCTTTTATTTTTCATAAGAAATGTGGGGGGGGGGGTGAGTGCCAAACCTAAGCCGACACTGATAGCCAGGGGCAGTTGGTACTTTCCTGACTTCAGATCATATTGGACAATCCTGTACTTTTAATGATAAGATTAACTTCTTAATAATATGGGTAAATAATTGTTACAGATCCAAACCAATATGATAACATGAAGAGGACATTAGAGCTGTATGAATACCAGGTTAGTCTTTAACATCTGTAGGTTATAGGCATACGTAATATGGGTGTCCTCCATTGTGTTGTACACATGTATGTTTTCCACACAATGGAAACATCATAAAATAGTAAATATGATATTATAATAAATATTTGCTACTTTAACATTGACCATGTCACAAGTATGATTAGTTTTAGTACTTTAAGAACCTACTTGTCCTCCTCCGTAGACTAATGGTTATAGTTTTGGCTCTCTAACCGAGAGATCACGGGTTCAAATCCTGGGGAGGTCCAATCATGTACTTTGTACTTTAATAAAAAAACCAGTGTATTTCGAAGCCAGCATAGCTGTGACACTGAGGCTTAAATGAGATAAAAAAAAGAACCTACTTATTTGGTGGAAACATATTGTTGCTTGTAATAGTAGTTATACTTGCTGTTTTCTTTCAGTACTCATAAGAATCTCTTGCTCTAATTATCATGAATGTTTAAAACTTTACATTACATTACCTATGACTACTTTATGTGATAAAAGAATGTTATTCAACACACAAAATAGGTTAATTAATCTGAAGCAGTATCAACAATGTTACTATTGGATTAATAAGGTACTGTAAATAAGTACTTATATTTTATTCAAATTCAATCAATCAATTCAATAATCATAGAAGCCCACTATGAATAGATTATATAACATTGTCTAGGAATAATATTGCATTGTTGAAATGTTTTACCAGTTAAGAGAGTCAAAGGAGCACATGGCCGAGACGATGAAGATGCTTGGTCGTAGGGACTGTGTGGTTTGGGATGCGGAGCTACCAGTCATCTACGCTATCACACCAACTTTTGCGAGGCCTGTCCAGAAAGCAGAGCTTACCAGGTATTAACTGTGCATTATTTTCTAATATTAAGCTGGGATTAGTGGTATTATTTGGTAAAATCAATGGAGAAAATAGGTGGAATGAGTGATGAAAATTGTTAAGAGATAAGTGATTATGTATGATTGAGGCTTGCTGTGTGCGTTTACCTAGTTTTTAGCTAATTAAATCCTCTGTCATAAAAAATTAATTTTCCTGGTGAATTGATGTAATTACAACAAATTTTATGAAAAATAAGTTTTATTGCCATGTTAAAATTTGTTATTTGTTATAAATCGAAACTTACACAATCTTTGCAAAGAACTGGTCATTGACAGAATGATTATAATCAGTTCTCTGTTTCACACCCTGTCAAAACATTAATAACACACCAAATTGTTTTGATATATTTCAATAGTAGATATTATTCACACATAATATATAAAAGATGTTTGCTTTGTAAAGGCATCTTCAACCAACAGATGTTAAACCATAACCTAAAAGGTTTAACGTCTATCGACTGAAGACAGCTCCTTACAGTAAGACCGAAATATCTCTAGATATCTATTAATTGTGTTAGCAACGTGATGTGAACAGAGAATCTTAATAATAATCATGGCATTGGTTACATAACTAATATAACTGACAGAATATATTTGCATTTGATATTGTTCAGCCTTTTTAGAGCAGGTTATGTAATGACTAGATTATGTGAGACATCCACGAAGAAAATGTGAACTGTAATTAATTGCAAATTTTAATGTCACGTTGGTCAAGAATTTGGGTAAATTCATTGTTGGTTCAAGTGCGGAAAAACAAGTATTAAATTTTATCTGTGATATATATGGATCCTTTAATCGTAGTTTTGAGTGTTTTTTTTTAATTGTCAAAATAAGGTTCTTACACAAAATTATAAAATGTATTTTTAAATAGCGAAAAATGTATTAAATAACAGGACACAAGTAATTTACAATTCTCCAGAAATTTCTTTTTAGTAAAAGTGAAAGTCATCAATCAGTTTTTACGGTTTTATTTTATAAAATCAAATTACTGTTAACAAATGTTTTGTAAGATTAAAATGTTTGCTGTATTTCACAATATTTTTTTCAAAGGATATGAGAGTGTTGTAGCCAACATTGTTTTTTGTATATATAAAAAAAAGAGAGGTCGATATAGTATAAGATCTACAGCATTGATAAAAAGTGCTTCAGTTACAGATAGGGATTTAACCTGTGCTATCTCCAACTCAGATCTAAAATTCAACACCTTAGACCTAAATTGTGAGTTTCGGCTTTTAAAAATGTGCAATTCTTTTAAAAATATCTGTTCAAAAAGGATTGTGGGGTTAATTGCAGAAATTAATCCTTATGTGTTGCAAAAATCTTTACGCATGTAGCTCATTTAAGTCTGCTCTTTTTCCAAATCCTGAAAGAGAGTCAAGATACTGGTTCTTAAAACTTCTTGTTTTAATATTTTAGCACATAATGATAACATGTATACTATAATCCTTTAAATCTTTCCATTGTTATAAACTAAGAAGTGTTGATATCTCACAACAGGCTGTCACACACTCTGATGTTAGTCCAGAATCTACACTGGATTGTGGTTGAGGACTCTGACCACAAGACTGCTTTAGTTACTAACCTGTTGACTGACTCCCGACTTAACTTTACTCATCTTAATGAACCAACACCAGCAGAGTGGAAACACAAACCCAAGGTAAATTTAGTTCGGCCAGTGCCCTATCTAATTGTTTGTGTTCTGTTTTGTTTGTGTGTTTTATTGTATCATTTCTATTTTCCTTGATCTTTTGCAATTTTTTACTTTAATGATCAAAAACAACACTATATTACCTTAGGGTTGAGATTAAAATAATGTGATTAGATTTTTTATTAGAATACCATGTCATTTGAAGTGTTTATAATTTGAATGTAAAAGTTTATTTTACACATACAGTAGTTCCTCTATAGTCTGGCCCTGCGACAGTTCAGTTCCCCCAGTAATCCGGCCAGTAGACAAAGGCAGGGTGTCATCATAGCCATTAATTTGCAATCCCAGCGCAGAACGCCAGTGTATTTAACAATTGTTTTCCTGTTTTTGAATAGTATACATATAACAGAGAAAGTTTGTAAGATATTTTGGTTATATTTTTTTTCTCTTATTGTGTCGTTTGTAATTTATGGTGGTTAGTATTTGGAGTGTGTTAAGTTGATACATTTTGTACTGTATAGTTAATGATAGTGACAAGGTGGGGTTGTACTGTACTGTGACTTTACTTGTGATTTGACACTAAACAACTTGAAATAACTTTTTACCAAAGTAAACTTACTTCTACAAAAAATTGTAAATTTCTTGGTGTTACTTTAGATGACAATCTTAGATGGGAAAATCACATCAGTCAGTTAAATGGGAAACTAAATTCAGCATGTTATGCTATTCGTAAAATTAGAGACTTGACTGACTTAAGAACAGCAAAAACTATTTATCTTGGCTATTTCGAATCTGTGTTGAGATATGGAATTGTTTCCTGGGGAAGTTCACCATTTATTGAACAGGTTTTCAAAACTCAAAAGAGAGCAATCCGAATTCTAGGAAATTTGAAATTTAATCAATCATGTAGAGGACATTTTTTTAATCTTCAAATATTAACAGTAAGAAGTATTTACATAATGGAAGTTTTAACTCAAACATATAAAAGAATACAGTCCAATCCCTTTATCTCCCATCATAACTACACAACACGTAATAGTTATTTTCTACCTGTTCCTATACACAGAACAACCCATTTTAAAACATCTTTCTCTTACAATAGTCAGCATTTTTTTAACAAATTACCTTTAGCATGGAGAGAGATTCCTACATTAAAGGCTTTCAAAAAAACTATTAAAGAATACATGCTTCAAACTGAAATTTATACTTTTGACGATTTTTGTCCGAATTCACCAGAAAATAATTAAGATGTGAAATATCATACCACCTAGTATTAGCTATATGTTACTTGTGTTGTAGTTAGTATTTTTTTAAAATTGTTATTTAGTATTTAGTGTTATTATTTCTTGACGAGCCTTATAACATTGTAATGTTCTATTGGGCAAATAAATCATTTCATTTCATTTCAATCATTTCATTTCATTTAAATCATTTCATTTCAAATCATTTCATTTCATTTGAAATATTTGATATTGGAATCAGCATTGTATTACTATTCTTTTATAAATCAGCAGTTGAGCCTTATAAACAAAAGTTTCTTAAAGTTGTCATTGATTTGAAACTTGGTTTGGACCGGGTGTATAATGAATGCCAACGAAAGTGGACTTTTTGGAGGCTTTTACGTAAAAAAATATTTATGCGCAAGACTGAAGTTAGTGCTCCAGGCCAAAAAGTTTCGAAAGAAAGAATAACATTTATGCCATGTGCTAACATTTTTATTTTAAAGACTAATGTACATCTTTATCCATTTATGGTAAGAATTGATTTTTTAGGTAACAAAAAATTGTATAATGTAATTTTAAACGTGTTTTTCAATTGAACTGCAGGAATCCAACTTTTTGACTAATTTGACACATGTCTGGTATGAATTGTGTTGGATTATTAACGGACTACTGTATTCTAATAAGTAGAAACAAACAAAAGGAAGACAAATGTAATAAGCATCATTTAAAAACACCTAATTCTTTCTTTGTATGTGGCATATTTCCCATCCTACTAAAAATTGCAAAAATCGTTCCAATTCACACTAAAAAAAATATTCTGGCTGTTAATAATTACTAATCATTATCAATATTGCCTTGAATCTCAAAATATTTTGATAAGTGGTTTACAATAGATCAAATTCTATTTCTGGAAAGTATTTTACCATTTTAGAAGATAATCAATATTTGGTAAAGATAAGCCAACGATTATAACAATATTAATTTGTATTGAATCAAATATAGAATCAAAATAGATGGTGTAGAAAAGTTGGTAAGGGTATTTAAGTATTTGTCAACGTCTTTTGATAGTTTTATTTTACATTGCTGGTTAAATCACAAAATATTGGGTTAATGTAATTCTTTAAAATGCTTTCAGTCATATGTTAAAAATAGGCAACAATAAATTATTTTAGTAATAACATGTAAATGTAGTTGTGTAGTCAATTTCAAGTCAAAAATAAGCTAAATGAAATTATGAGTGCCCCAAGGAATCATTTTATGACCACATCCCTTTTTTGTGGTATAATGGATATAAAAGTGTTTACATTTTGAAACTTCAAATAATCAGTGCTTCTTGTGAATGACTCAAATTTAAAGGTATGAGGAAGAAAAGAGATAATAATAAAAAGTTTTGATAAACATACATATTTTGAGAATATAAAATATGTAAATTTAGATTAAATCAGTGAAGAAAGTGTATCAGTCTTTAATCTTATAGTAATCATTCTAATATGAGACAAACATAACAAATGAAGTTTCTAGGTGTGTAAGTAGCCATTTTTAATAGGATAACAGTATAAAATCTGTTTTAATTTAAATAAATCTTGGTCTATATGCAATTGGGTAAATGTCTAATGTAGCTAAATTTGTTGTCTTGAAGTTAATTTTACCATGCTCATGTACAATCACATGCTTGAAAACAGGCAGAATAAGGCTTAAAATAGGATCAGCTTCTCCTTGTATAAAGAAAACAGCATTTTGGTACCTCTCTTTTAAAAAATGAACACACAGAACCAGCACAATCGTCCTTTAAATAAGGAAATTTTTCATCATTGAGATTGTATTCATAAAACTGTTTAAACCAAGCTATGGTTAGAATGTGGCAGTGGATATTCTATTTTTTGTCTATTAGGTTTTAGCAGGTCTCATAAAACCTCAGTGATATTGATATGAGGATTAAACTTTTTAATAAACTTCCTGAAAAAGCATGGCATGTGTCTATTAGTAGATTTAAAAATGTTATAAGTAATTGGCTTGTTGATAACACATTTTATTCTTTAATTTACTACTTAACCTGTGCTATTAG
The DNA here is from genome assembly GCF_021130785.1 of Homalodisca vitripennis. Lineage (NCBI taxonomy): Eukaryota > Metazoa > Arthropoda > Insecta > Hemiptera > Cicadellidae > Homalodisca > Homalodisca vitripennis. The sequence continues at coordinate 130,038 of NW_025780309.1, read as the reverse complement.
TACTTTAAAATTTTTATAATTAAGATTTTGTAAATAGTTATATCTCCTGTTATTTATTTACTATTTAATTTACACTGTATAAATGTTTTAGATATGTTATATATAACATATCTAAAACATGATATATATAAAACACCATATTTTATTTTATTTTTGATTAGCAAATTGTGGCATTATTCACAATTATCATGTATGTATAAAATTTACTTTTACCTAATTTTGTAAATGTCTAATCATTACACTTGTTTTGTGGGATTTTAAAGCTGTGATAGGAGTAGGCCATTTAGTTATAAGAAAAAGTGATGTTGTTCATTGCATTGTCATAAGTGCTTAAAGACAATAAAGATTTCTTGATTCTTGATTGATTAGCTTTGGCAGTTTAAATTCAACTACAAAAATTCCTCTGTCTCAACTGTAATGTGATGTGAAAGGAGCCGAACTGGGTAAAGCCACGTGGAGTGCTACAGCGAAACCGTGCCCTTGCCTGGCTCAGGGACAACCTCAATCCTGACACTGACAGAGGAGTTGTTTACTTTGTGGACGATGACAATTCCTACAGCCTGCAGATATTCAGTGAGGTCAGTTATGCTGTGTTACCATTGTGTTAAAACTTGTAGTCTAATGTGTAGAATTAATATTTGGATTTATGGATAGGTGTGGATAACAAATTTAGTAGTTTAAATAAGGAAGTCGTGTGAAATAGCAATTTTTTAGTTATTATATATAGTTAAAATCTAAAGTTAATTCATTTTTAAGAATCCGGTGAATATTGGGTTTAGTAGCTCCAACGTTAACTCTCTAAAACCACCTTTACAATATTCTAATGGTGTAAACCTTAAAGAAATTGGAATTGTAGCACAGAAACTAATTAAAAATACCAGGTAACGTATCAAGATTTCAGATAGTCTGAGCATGAATGCCTTTGTGCTTCAGCATAGGCTGCAGCACACATCTCTACAATGCTGCCGGCCAGTAAAAAACATTTCTTGAGACAGTACCTAATATAAAATTCCAGAGGATCTGATTGTGAGTAAATGAGGCATTAAGAATTTTAATTCCGAAGGAAAACTGTACATGGGTTATTCGTCCTTTATGTAAATAACGAATTATAGAGTAGAATATATATTTATTGCGTTGACAATATATATATGACATTGTATTGCAATAGTCAATGATAATACCAACTTTTCATAGTATTTATGTTAAAAACTAAATCGATTCTCTTGACTTTCCATAGAGCAGCCACACATTCATACACATACAAACAAACAAAATCCGTGGGATCAACCCAGGATTGCAACACTGCCGCTAATATCAATCTCGAGTGTGTTCCATGAACTCAACAACTGAGTAAAAAGCACAAGACACCGACGTAATCTAGACCCATGACCTCATTTCTTGTATTGAATGATTTTACGGAATATTTGCTTTGTCATCTAAGATATGTATTTCAGCTAGCATGAATTAAAATAATAGTATTGTTTAGTTTTACTAAGTTTAAAATAGGTAAACAATTAATTTTATCTTTCTTATCAGTTAATGTGTTACTTAATGACACTGTAAGATGATCTGTAGTATTGTTTTTTTATTTTTTTTTATTAAATAGTCCAATTTTGAAAACTAACCATACCCCTTAGGCACACCAGCGTCAATACAGCTTAAGACAGTTCAAAACCAAGTAAAATAAATTATAAATAGATAAGGCTATAGATTTTTATTTCTCAGTCAATACATAGTGTACATAGAAAATTGTCATAGATTTTGATATAAAGTCATAAGATCATCACTAAACATTATTGTTTAAATGACACAAAGTTAACCAGTACATAATATAATGATTCAGTGAGAAGTTTAAAACGTTGTTGACTATAATCTATCATAATCTAAAACTACTATTACAATTTAAAATAATAAAAAAACCTATCCTATATGAAAGGGTTATAAAAAAAATCATTTACTGAATAGTATGCTTTCATTAACAAAGTATTTTTTATTTCTTTTAAAACCCTTTTGCTGGACACTAATTCTTTGTTGCATTTTAGTGTTTTATTTATTATTTTACAAATCATGTAATTTATGGATATTTCAAATTTGGAAGAGTTATGTTGTTTTATCTGTATAAAATTATGTCTGGTATTATGTTTATTGGCATTTATCACGGGAAAAATTATTTTTATGTATTGTGTAATATTTGCATAACTTATACAGGTATAAAGTTATGATTTTTGAATCCTGAAAAAGCTTCCTGCAAGGTTCAGTTTTTAATAATTCTTATAGCTTTTTTTGTATTAAGAATATTCTGTTAAAACTTACTATAGTTATTCCTTCCCAGATTCGTATACCATGGTTTACCAAACTTTGAAACAAAGCAAAATAAACTTTTATCAATACTTCAAAACTAATGGTGTTTGATAATATTTTTAACGAAAAACAAATTGAATTAAGCTTTTTTGAAATTTGTTCAACGTGGCATGAAAAGTTCAAATTAGTGTCAATATGAACACCAGAAAATTTTGCAAAATTGATTATATTTGTTTTATTTTAATTTAGCTTCAATGCATTAGCAGAAAACTAGGTTTTCAGGTTTATGATACAGTTTGTAATATTAGAATCCAGAAATTGAGATACTACTTCCTGATAATCACTGATGTGTCATCAGCATATTGAGTGGTTCTTATGTTATCAACATTAACATCAGCTTACTTTTAGGTAAGTAGGCTACAAACACAAGAAACATTACAGGACCTAGTATTGAGCCTTGAGGGCATCCTGTATGGCTTACTTCCTAATCAGACTCAAAACACTTTTCCTGAATTTGATAACTGCACTTTTTGAGGTCTCTGATTAAAATAGCTTTGTATGAGGTTGAGTTCTAAATGAAGTTTTGCTGTACAGATGAGGTTCACGAAGGAAGTGAGTGTGTGGCCAGTCGGACTGGTTGGAGGGCTGCTGGTGGAGAAACCAGTTGTCAATGAAACAACAGGCCGAGTGGTGGGTTGGAACAGCCAGTGGAGACCTGAGCGGCCATTCCCCATTGACATGGCAGGGTTCGCTATCAACCTGCAACACCTCCTCAGACACCCACAGGTGCCTCTAATTTAAGTGCTATCAGTATTGTAAATGTGTTTTTTAGCTACTGTTTCTTTGGTTTCGTCTGCATAAGCCCAAAACAGCTTAATTCAAGAGTTATCGTTTTATTTTAGTTGTAATTAGAGCCAAGGCATCTAATGTGGATTCACGTAGTTAAATATGGAATTCTTTCAATCCAGCATTTACAAGACTTAGTACATTAATTGTCCTGAGCAATCAAGTCTAGGAACCAAGAGACTCCAGTTCTCCATACAAAATAGGTTTCTAGTATGACTAGTAACTTGCCAGGTCTCTGTCTGTGTGTTTTGAAGCTCCTGCTAAAATACTTCAGTATCTGAGCTTAGTTGAGCCATTCAAGAGATTGTCAATGAAAGAGTAATTAAGATTCTTGAGTGGTGTAACAAAAAGTGAAAATGAATCTGATGTAACAAGACTTACTAAACATTTAACTTATTATCTTGGTTAATGAGCTGAAATAATCTTTCTCACACCCAGAATCATTCTTTCTTAATCATCAACTCTTCAAATTCATAAAAAGCCAGTACAGAAAGATATTGTTGGAAAGCTTATCATTGCTCTTGGCATTGTTTTACTGGTCAAAGGAAACTGAGATCTCTTGAAATCTCCACCCATGGTGTCAGCTAAAGAATTCTCTTTGATTGAAATACTACTATTTTCCATCACAGGATTAATGGGTTCTCACCACCAGCTTTTATCTTATAACTGTGCTGATAATGCTTCTTTTCACTTCAACAGTCAAATGTAATGTTTGTCTTGATATTTCATTTCCGGATTTTAACTTGGTTTGTAGGTGGAGTACTTCAGATACCCGAATGGGCTTCACTTTACTAAAGCTGAAACGTTCTCTGTCCATAGGAAATTTAAGATTTTATAAATACAATGTAGGTACTCTGTTCTTTATATATACATCTTTTACATTAATCAAACAGTATTGTAATGTTTACATTTTAGATGAGTTTTCCATTTTTCATGATAACATTGTCAGACCCATATATACCGAACAAAATAGTAAAAGTGACAAAAGTCCAATACAAGAAGCTTATATAAATATGATGGACAGTTCGTAGAGGACTCTTTCTCAGTTCCAGCTATTGATGATGTTGGATCTTACTACTATAAGTGACTAACTTGCGCGAATTTGGAGAGTACTCTGCTTTCGTAATCTTTTGATGAAGAGCAGTTGATTAGCAGTTGGAATCCAACTTTGTAAACATGTGGGTTTGTATCAAGTACCTTAAAAACTCTGAGTGATGTTCCTGTGTTTATTGTCAAAAGGTATATCTGGTTGCTGTTTGTATCATTGTATCATGTGAAGTTATGGATAACACAGTTTCCTTCTGTCTGGTCCTAATTTTAGACAGTTTCTTTTTTAGACATTGTACTAAAGGTATTTTAAAAAGTGTATACTTTACTTAACCCTAGAACTGGCGGTCATTTCATCCTGTAGTATCGGGCTGTTTTGGAGCTTCGCGCAAGGTTTTAAAAAAATAATTATTAAAAATATAAGCAATATAAATAAAAGTATATATTTTTGTGTACAGGATTAAACGTAGGATTACACTATATTGTAAAATTAACCATACAACATTTTTTAATAAACCCTTTTTAATCAAATATAAAATTAACGAAAAATATTTCTTAAATTTGGGGGGGACCATACCTAGCAAATGAAGTTATAGTGAGATATATTTAAAAGTGAGATAGCCATTCCGTGTCAAATTATAGCTAGTTTCAGAAAAACATAAACATTATACATATTTATGAAAACATCATAAAGCTATAGAACAAAAAGCAGCGATGTGCATAAATTCTGAAAATCGGGTGTACACGTAAGACTTTGGTAAAACAAGTTTTTCTAATACATTTATCTATGAATACATGTTATATTGCATATTTTCTTACTTAGAATAAAATAGAGTGTACAGTACTAATGAAATAATTTCCATAAATTATTTTTTGAAACGTAAAAAAAAGTTACATTTCGCCATTTTTCAAAACTTTTTCAAAAATTTTCATTCAGCAAAATATAAAATGGTTTCTAAAGCTTGTACTATATCAAAATGTATAAATTTATGGTTTATAAGTAATAGGAAATATTATGTAGTTTTAGAAAACTATAAATATAACTAAATATATGGAAAAATTATAGAATAACCCAAACAGTTATTATATATAACCAAAGAAATTACAGGAAATATATATTTTATTGTGAAAACTATCTATTTACCAAAACTAAATAGTTACTTCAGAGCTAAAAGAGTGCTATAAATAATGTTTAGTAAGTGAAAACAATAACAAACTATGTGAAATGAATTTTAGCCGTCATTTTGCCATAGCCTACACAGAGCCAATAATTTCTCAAACATATTTCAGTAAATAGAAATCGATTTATTCTAAAATATATATGTTTACACTACTACGACATCCAACAACACACTACACATTAAATGCGACACTAAAACACGCATAAAACTATTAAAACTTACAGATATCCACAGCTCGGCACGAAAGTGATACTGAACGGCAGCGGCAACATGGCGGTCACAACAAACTGTGTCGCGTTTTCTTTTACGTTCAAAATAACAAGCTTGCTACGTCATAACCATAATACAAAGAGGAATAAAACTTATCTGTCCCCTAGCATTTTTCTTCCTGAATCCAATGGTGCATGAATTAAATCGATACGTTGCCGGAGTATATTGTAAAAAGTAATTATACGAGGGAATGTTTGACAGACAAAATTATGTCAGTTAACAGTTAAAGGGTTAATAAGAGAGTGTGTCATCTTTTGGCTGCTACGAAGTAATCATTTTAAATAGTGGCTTATTCTGTAGTTGTGTAACAAGTCTATTCTGTGTTTTCTGACTCACTAAAGATGTCAGACAAGCTCAACCTTTATTTATCTATTTTTTTTTTTTTTTTAGAAAACTTCCTGCTTTTGTATTTCCTTCTGACCTCATTAACTAGACTGGATCAATTTTACATTTTTTAAAGGAGATTTTGAGTACAGTTTGATTGAATGTATCTTGAAGTGTTTTCCACACTCTTGAATTTACAAGTTTTTTAACACTCCAATATGGAACCTTCATTTTGTTCTTGTTTATAAATGACAACATCCATCCTGAAATGTGACATCCAACTTTATTTCATTAAATATTTCTTAAATCAGCTAACACAATTTGTAATAATGTTAACCTTTATATAAATCAGCTGCAATAAAGTCAATACTACATTTTAAGTATAAAGGTAATTAGATTATTCGTTAACTAATTTAATAAATAACATAATTTTACTTTCTTAGCAATGAATGTATCAACTGTTAAGAATCATTAAACTTATAACAGTTTAATCACCAAAGAAATATTTTAACTTTATCATGACAGTTATCTAATCTATATTTCTTTTGCTAATTTAATATAGGAAAATATAATTATTTTATTTGATACACTGTCATTCATAAAAGTTACTGTGTATATATTTTCAATAAGATATTAGTTTATTAGTTCATATTTTGAAGTGTGTTATCCAAGAATTAATTAAGTATACTGCTACAATAAACCCTTTACCAGATTAAACTTTTTTGTGTTTTGAAATTTTTTTACAGAGTCTGGAAATGGCATGTTAGCTTGTGACTTATTTGCTGGCACTCAGTGTGTTTTAATCAGGCATCTTTTTCTCAGATTTTGTATAATTGGACCACAGGGGTATTTTGGAAATTTGTATTGTTGAAGGTTCTTGTGGTTGGGTGGCATTGGTTATTGGAAGGATTTTTAAAGGTGTAAAAAAAAGTGAGTGGGACACCTCATAAAACGTGTTCTTACATATCATGTTCTTTAACCCTTTGAACCCCAGGCGACGAAATATCGTCGCCGAGAAGATATGCGAAGATCCCCGCGGCGACGATGTATTGTCGCCAATGAAGTTGCGAGAATCCCCGGGCGACATAATATCGTCGCCATGGTATATGCGTTTAATACATATTTATTTGAAATCGTAAAATACTTATTTTATGAGTATTAATACATATTTATATGTATTTTATTAAAATACTAATTTTTTTATTTATTTATTTACTAATTTATTTATTTAGGTAATATCAGTGATTTTTGTGTTGTACGCCTAGAGGTTTTTACAAGTCGCATACTTTTATATAAAAATTCAAAAAAAGTTTATTTTTAGAGATATCAATATAATTTTTTTTGTACATACACAAAACTAAATTTAGAAAAATAAAATGTGGGTGCCCATATTAAAAATATTTCTTATTTTTTAATTAAAAATCTTAAAATCAAATTTTTTGCCTAAAAATCTATATACATATATTTTAAAATTATGTTAATGCTGTTAAACATTTTTTTATACTTCAGACTAATCTTTTTCTGTGTATACAATTTCATTCTGGACATTTTGGTGTGTAATACAAGACAATAGCATAAAAAATAGCAAAAGTATTAATTTTTTACAAACAGTATGCAAAACAGCTGTTTCTGCTCCGGGGATTCTCGGTAGTTCTTAGGTCAAATGATTTTGGTACGTTTTTTCCACCATCAATATTTTGGTCTGGGGTTCAAAGGGTTAAATACGTTTTTTCAACTCCATTGTTAATTAAATATTGTTTGTTATACCTCACATATTTTATTCCGTAGTTCTGGTTAATTTGTTAGGGCTTATGTCTCATATAACAATGGGTTTTGACAGGTTAAGTTCCAGCTACAAGTGAAAGGGGGTTGGCAGGAGAGTGAGCTGTTGACACACTTAACTACCAAGGAGCGGCTGGAACCGTTAGCTGACGGCTGCACCAAGGTACCGTACCATGTAGACCAGCTTCAATCATTGCTATGGGCAGTGCAACTCGGGACTGGAAGTGTACTGTTATTTAAATCTAACTTTTTCACTTAAGCATTTCAGTATTTGGTTCTTGGTTTGAGTAATTTTTTTATCTAGTCAGCAGGCTCTTTCCACATCAGCCCATTTTCCAAAAGTACCAACCAAAAACACCAAAGTGTTTTTCAACCTCTTGGCAATGTTTTATATACAACTTGTTATAACTTTTTTTCAATATATCCTGATAATTCTTTTACTGTATGCCCTGATAAATTTTGTTTGAAAAGAAATAATAATGATTATTAGCAAATTTATATAAAAAAGTTAGAGCAAAAACAAATGATATGGAAATTGTTTTAGCACAATAAAGTGTTATTAAAATATTTTTTGTATTTTTTCCCCAAAAAGTGACATGCATAAAATTGGTATGATGGTGAAAGTATGAAAAAACGTATATTTACGGTGAATTTTAAGTTTCCCCCCTCGTAATATTTCCATATTTCTTCTGTTATCCACTCCAGACTAAAAGATTTGCCAATTTTAAGTTGAGTACCTGATGGCTGCGTCATAGGGATTTTGCCACGAAAATTGTTAATAAATGTATTTTTTATACTTTTTGCACAAGAGTTTGGTCTTTAGTGTTGAACTGTTGGAACTGGTCTTCTCTTACTTGTGTTTAACCCTATAAGTGGCGGTCATTTGTGGTCTCAGTGGCAGGCCGTTTTTGGGTAAATTGCCGTGATCGTTAAACTTATTTTTAGAAAATATTATCTAAGTGATAACCTAGCAACATTATATATTTTTGTTTTCCTTATGAACTATAGAATAAGAATAAATATAATATTTGGTGCCTTACCATTATTTTCAGATTAATATCATTGTAGATGTGTAAAAAAAATTTTTTTAGAAAAAATAATTTTTAAGTTCTACTGTCCGTCACTTTGAAACTACTGGAGTTACAAAATAATGTCAAATTCACAGAATATACACAATTTGATTCTAAACAAATTACTTCATATACATTTTTTTCTATTTACAAGAACAAAAAAGTTAGATGGGAAAAACTAAATCTATGTATAAACTGGTTTTTTTTACTCCCGAGTCACTAGAAGGGGCTTGTCTTTTCCTCCCAGTAGTGTAGGGCCTATAATAGTATAATAGTGGCTTAGTTTGTCATAGCACAGTATATTTCGTAAATATAAAACAGGAATTGTCTTATCGCAAATCCCTCCCCATCCTCAGACAGAGGTCAAAGTCGAGCGATCTAGTAGATAACGTGACTACAGATTCTCGCCGCCCGTTCAGCTGGTGCGCCGCATTCTTGTACTTTTCGTGCCGAAGTGTCTGTCGAGTGCGTCGCTTTGTTGTAGTTCTGTTTTACTGTGTGTGTAATAGATTAGTGATGGGTGACACTATGAGAATTTGGGATTTACCCAGGAGCGAAGAGGGGGCCATTCGTTTTTTACAAGATCATGACTAGTTGCCTACATCTAAAATATGCGTTGCGGTCGGCAGTTGCTGCTGAAGGCGGAAATCCACTACACTCACTCATCCTTGATATTGCTGCTTTCTGGGCGTCACAGGAAACCCATTAACAATTAATAATCATTGTAAGTTTGTAATTGAAGAGTTGCTTTTTCGTTCTGTGTTTTTTTTCTATAAATTTATTTGTTTGTGTTCCTCATACTGGTGTAGTCGGTATAAACCCAAAGTACCCCAACATTTTCCATGACGAACGAATAACCTAAACATTTACTGGTAACACAAACAACGCGATAAACAATAATATACTGACAATAACAGTACGCAAAGTCGCCAAACAAAACAGTGACGAGACGAGTAGACAGCTGTTCTCTCGTCTGCCGCCAGGTCAAACGAAAACCGTCGGAATCATTTAAGCCAGCAAACATTAGTAACATGAATATACACTATACTATATGATATGTATAGGAAATTTCATGGAGAATACGATAGTTCAAACTAAGCCTAAAAATAATGGACGGTTGCGGAGCAACAGCCTTAAATGTGAAGCGACGGCTGTGACGGCGCTTGCCACTTCGCGGCGGCGTGAATCATACGTCTCAGACGGCGCTTGCCACTTAGAGGGTTAAACACTTGCCACCCTCTCCTATTCTAAAGAAACCAATGCAGGGGTTTCTGTCATGAACATTTATTTTTCTGTGCTATTTTAAATGCAACTCACCATCGAGGTGACCACATATGTTTCTTACCAGCCTGTCACAATGTAATTTATAAAAATGCAAAATCGATATTAGAGCAGTCCGCTCTAAAATACTTTGGTCGTGGCTGGTGTGTCTGAAGCCCACCCTTCCATACCATGCACCCAACACTGTTTCTAATAATGTATGGAAAATTACTGATCCATCTCAACATCTGTTTCAATAAACAAACTTCATAAAAATACTGTTATTGTAAACACATATACATATTTCATTCATCATAGTGGGAACAGCTGTATACAGTGTGAGTTAAAAGTGTGGATACACTCTGTTTAGTTTTTTATGGATAAAGATGGAGGGATGGAACTCAGGATACCTTTCTAGGAAATAGAAGTGTCCTTTTTATTCACTGTTACAACTTTGCCCATTTCCCAAAATGGGATTTTTTGTGGGAGGGGTGGGGCTCAAAGTTTTTAAATGTAAAGACCCATTAAGTGACACCTCATTTGAAAGGTCTTGATAAAAGAAGAAGAATAGTGGAAATTAGAGCTTTCTATATCAACCCAGTACAAAATGGCAGCTCATTGAAATTAAATTAAAAGCATGTATGGATGGATCCTGCTCAACTTTCAATAGACAAAGTTTTTTCTTTTATCCATCTTTTGGGCAAAGTTGTAACAGTGAATAAAAATTTCACTTCTATTTCCCAGAAAGGTGTCATGAATTCCATCCCTCCATATTTATTAATCAAAAACTAAACGGATTGTATCCATACTTTTAACTCACACTGTATATCATACTCATAGTATCAGTAGCAATATGGCAACCAACCCTCATATGTCATTAGACTATTTTTGTCTGGGGTTACAATAGTTGCCAACACTGTTTTTAACATATATGAAGACTATTATTGTTAAATTGTTGTTGTTATTGTTAAAGTTATTGGTTAATATGTTTTTACTGCTTATCACTTCATTAGCAAAAAGTTCTAAAATTGGTCCTACGATTGGAAAATATAAATTCATGTTCTTTGAGGTGTAATTAAACATTTCAGGTACATACAAACTGCTATTGTTTCTTACAATAGTAGAAAGTAATGAAAGTAGTGGTTTTAATGTATTCTTCAAGTGTTATTTTTTCTACTTTCAGGTGTATGTGTGGCATACAAGAACTGAAGCTCCGAAACTAAATATGGAAGACAAACTGATTGCAAAAGGAAAGCCTTCTAATAAAGGAATAGAAGTCTAGACTGTTTATAACCAAACCACTCACAGAAAAACAGTTGATAAGAACAGTTCTTTGTTATATTCTAAAGTTGTGTGATAGTGGAAGTTTATTTGTAAAAAATTACTTGTGAAGTTGATCAACAGTGTTTTAATTTTAAATAACTTTATTATATTAATATGTAACTGTTGTATTGTGTTAGTTAAGCTATTTTTTATCTCAAAAGTATTTTTAATTTTTATAACGAGAACAATAATTGTTTCTAGACATTTAAAAATGGTGTGATAGTGGAATTTAAGTCAATTTGTTAAATATGTGCTTGAGGAGTTGCAAAACAATGTTTTAGTTTTAAGGATTTGTGTTATACGTGTTTGTATCTGTTGTATTTTATTAGTTAAAACTTTAAAAAAAATTTTATTGAAAGTTTTGTAAATCATTATAGTAACAGTTTTATAGCTTCATTGGTGCATTATGATTTTACTTAAATAATACCACTATAATAAACAATTATAGTTTAAGAACCGAATTGATATTGTATAAATGATTTTAATTGCTCTATTTTTTAAGATATTACACATTATTACAAGAAATTAATTTATAGACTATCTAAGTTATTTTGAAATCAATATGTAGGTAATTGGTAAATTAAGTTTGTTGAATCTCAAACCTTAACCTTCTACATTTAAAAGGTTTTTTGTATATAAGATAATGAATACCTATAGACACTATTTTTGTTTTTTTTTTTTTTTAAATTGCTGTTACAACTCTTTTGTTCTGTCTTCTTACCCTACTTTCTGACTGAAATACCATTCCAAATAGAGATAAGATATCTTTTCAATGTCTAATTTATTTTATTTTTAACAAAGGTACAATAATATTTCACACAAAAATCTGCAATATTTTACCCTTTTAAATGCACATTAATTTATAAAAATAAATGCTTGTTTTAGTCTCTGTTGCAGGCCATATTTACGTAGTTGTTGATCTTGCAAATATCTTTTACAGGTTTTATGGCATTAACTATTTGAATCTCGTATTTGTAACTTGTAAATTTGTAACTAGTTTGCTAAGGCTTCAAAGGTGCTATAAACTATAAGCTAGTTTTATATTTAGAATTGTAACAGAATGTTTTGGAAGAGATGGATGACTGTTACAACACAAGGGTAACGTAATGTAAAGTATACTCATAGAATAAACCATGTATTAGTTATAGTTATGTGTATTATTTTGTCTATTTAAAAAACAGAACATTCCTTTGGTGGTTATAAAAGAGCCCATCAGGAGAGGCAAAATTCCTTAAATCAAGTTTATTTTTTATTTAGACAGGAAAAGAAATCAGATGCTTGCGGTACAATACATTTATGTAAGAATTATCCAGTTCTTGCCCAAGAAGCCACTAATTTAAAGTGATGACTCATATGAAGTGCTTTGATTAAAAATCTATTGCTCTTGTGCCTGGAGCGAGTAATGAGTTTATCGCTGGTGAAGCTTATTGGTCAGTGCTAAAATGCCTTAAAACGTCTAGTTTCAAATTCCAACTTTTTTAGGCAATTGGCAGTCCTAATAGTGAATGGGAAACTAAGTTATCCACAATCTAGTGACACTATTGGTAACAAACAAGTTTTGTAATGTTGCACTAGATAACACCATAGAGTTAACATGCATTTAAAACTGTTAGAGATATTCTGCCAATGGAACGTCTTTGTTAGTAAAAACTCGCTGTAGTTCATCCGTTATGGAGTTTGAATTTATTATAAAGAGTTGAAAGTAAAAATACTGGTCAATCAGATCAAGTGATTTAACTGCTGATGATACAAATTTTAATCAACAGCTATTATATTCATTGCAGAGTGCCCTATCAAATAAACATTGCTTAAATTATTACAGGGCTTTCTATTATAAATACTGGGCGTGTATTGTATTGCTTAGTCTGTATCAGGGATGTTAATTATTTGTTAATACTTCAGTCATTAAGTTTTATTGCTCTTGCCTATGAAGATCACTTTGGAGTTGAGAGTTATTATATTTAGTGATTAGTAATAACCAATACTCAGTAATGAACTCTTAAAAAAATCAGTAACTCATGGAGAGATTATTTTTGAGGAGATGGGAGATATTATTTTACCATAATTTTATTACTGTGCAACATTGTGTTGGCACAGTTGTTCCAAAAACAGTAAATGTTGCACACGAATAATTATGTTTATTCAATAAAGAGTGATATACACACAAACTTAACTGTACATTTTTTTAATACTTAATTTTAATTCATATTATATATGAATTGAAAGTACATGATCTTTTCACTTTCCTAGTTTGAATTCCAGTGTACTGAGTCGGTATGTATGTTGCTTCTAGAATAATGGTTTACTCCGAAATCAAGAAACGTGAATAACTCATGTATTGATTTTTCAGAAAGAAAAAGATAAACCAAACAATAATCATGCAGAACAATACAAACCAAATTTTCCCTAATATTTATAAATTTTTAAGACTAATTCTTTTGAGAAGTGTATGATATTTTAATACAACTTATCTCTCCTTATAATGAATTTTCAATATGGATACATATAAAAATATTACCAGGAAATCGCTTTGACATAATTAAATTCAAGCCATTGTTTTAATACAAGTAAACCTACTGTAAAAGCTTCAAAAACAGAGGCCCAAAATGGGTTTTAAGTGTGCCATTTTTATTTTAAATATCAATCCATGTCCTCGTGGCCAGGTGGACCTATAGAACATTCTCGTTAATAATGTGCTGCAATAACAAAAACTTTTCTCATGAATGTTAAAAATATAAAACGTTTAAACTTTTATGCCTCCCCTTTCATCTTTTACTATTCAGATTCTTTACAAACACAAGAAAAGCTATCCTTTAGAACACTGATATATAACAATTTCAATTTGATTATGTTGATATTTTAATCGACATTTGTCCAGTTCTTTCAAACGTACTGTTTCTTTCTAGTCTTTCACTTATTGTTTGTGGAGTCAATTTCTTGCATTTACCTAATTGTAGGTTAAGTTTTCTTTGTTATTTTTGTATAAAATGTTATTACTGCCACATTTTCCTCAAGCTAGCTTATTTTTACTATTGTTTGCCATGACAAAATAATGTGATAAAGGCAAGTCGGCCATAGATTGATTAAGAATTTCTTTAATAAGGATTGACACCATTTCATTGTAAACCAGCATCTTGTATATTTTTATGTAGAATACGCCATACAATAAAGCTGATTAGTTTTGAAATGAGAGTGTCACTTGAGCTTTATTTCATTATTCTATTCCTGTTACTGTCTTCTCTGTCCTTTATTTTTAAACACTGTATAACTCTAGAAGAATCTTCTAATAATCTGATCTTATTATTAAAAAATAAATCTTTCGGGCTAATAATTTTCAAAACATCAAAATGTTGTGTTATTGAATAATGTATTCTTTGGCAGCTTTTGATGTTATGGGGCTCTGAACGATTCTTTTCGCTGGGCCCTTAATGCCTGGGGTTTGGCAATATGCAACACCCCTCAATCAAAGGGAATCCAGAAGACTACTTGGAAGAAGTTTGGTGCTACCTTTAGATTATTTTGTATACATATTTTCAAAACTCGTAATAAAATACATTTTAATAATGCGTATTTTGTAATTCATGTTTTTTTAAAGCAATCTATACTATTAAACCGGATATCTTAAAAGTCCCCCCATTAACTTTCTTATGAATAGATATGGAGTAATTTACTTTGGGGGGTGTTTATATGACCAACTAAGGAGTACTTATTTTATGTATCAAAGTTTTTTTACTACATAAATGGGGTATTTTGGGGGGGGGGGTCAAAAATATTCATACTTCAAATAACTTAGTTGGTCGTATAAACATTCTCCAAAGTAAATCACTCCATCTCTAATTATAATTAAGGGGGAGAATACAGGTATACAGGTGAAGTATATGTATTTTGTTATTCATCTGTTAAAGTCAGTTACACTTTGCAAATGATACGCTATGTACAGAAGCTTTTATTTGTCTGGATTTGTTTTCATTTGGATTTTAATTAGCTACAGTAAAAATGCCATAATTTATTACATCATAAGTGTGTTAACTTGAAAAATTAAGAACTTAAATTTTAGTCCCCCTTTAGACTTAAGATTTCTTCAATCTGGCCTCAAATAGTCCAATTGTTACTGAAACCAATGGAGCTATTCTATAAAATATGAAATATTGGAAAAATTTCAGATGTAGTTATAAAAAACAGTTTCACTCTATGACTTCAGGGCTGCATATTTAAACTTAATTTTAAAATGGATCAAGAGTTTGGAATTTCTTTCATTGAATACCTCTTATCTCAGGATTGTTTAGAATACCATTTAAAAAGACTATGCTCATGGTGTTCCTGTTTTTTTCAAAATTTAATCGCATTTGAAGCCACGGGTAACAGCTAGTTTGTAATACAGTATATTAATTAAAAACCCGTCCTTAATTATTTGTAATAACTAAACAATAACAACAATATGGAAAATAAAGCAACTACTTATAATCCATACTTCTTTCACGTTAAGTGCTTCACATACATTGTTTAGCTGGTTCCTAATAACCACTAACTCACTTTTACACTCCCATTTTATCTCAGAAAGAGGTTTACATGTGATTTTGGTATACTCCTCCTGTCACTAGAAACAGCGAAAATTGCATAAAAAGCCAAAGAATGTCGGGCCTTGAGCACAAGATGAAGTAGTATCTCCCAATACTATATTCCAGCTAGGATTGCTACACGAAATAAAGAACGTTGAAGGATATAAATTGGGTATCCTTTGCACACAGCTCTTTCGCTTGCATGTCGGCACCATTATAACCTTTACAAATCTCTCCCCAGTTAGCAAGAGACTAATCTAAATAATTTTACTCATCCATCCTATGATGAGTGATAACTGCAGGAAATAGTGGTACCACATACAGTGCCGGTTTTAGCACTAATAGCGCCCTGGGCGAGATTTCTTTGGCGCTCACTAACTGCAATTCAATTACATACGAAAAAAGGCCTGCGGTGCCCCTTTTGAAAAAAAAACCTTTTGACATGGTTTCGCATGAACTTCTTTTGCAAAAGCTTGACAGAGTGGGTGTGTGTTGCTTGGCAAATCAATGGCTGTCATCTTTCTTGAGTCAGCGTAGACAAGTTGTGGAAATTCCATACGTTGACGTAAATACTAGGAAAAGATGCTTTTTTGACGAGCAGATTGTCAAGACGGGTGTGCCACAGGGCTCCATACTTGGACCCTTCCTCTTTATTTTGTATGTGAATGACCTCAGCAGTTGTGTTTTGAGGGGCTTGTTGTGTTTGTTTGCTGACGACACATCACTTGTAATTGATGAGTCTTGTCGTTTCAATATGGAGATAAATACGTTTGTTCAGTGTAATTCAATAGTCCAGTGGTTTCAGAGTAATGGTTTGGCCATGAATACTGATAAAACTACATTGCTAGACTTTTCAATTTCATCAAGACGCAATGACTCTTTGAGTGTTTGGGTTGGCGATACAGAGGTTTGTTCTGAGCAAATGGTCAAGTTTTTAGGCCTAATTGCCGATAAGAATCTTAGCTTCTCCTTTCATGTAAATCATGTCGCACGTAAAGTCTGTGCTGGTATTTTTGTTCTTCGTAGACTTTCATCTTTCACGGGCACCGATGTGCTTCTGACTTCATATTTTGCATTAGTTTATCCCTACCTTTCATACGCTGTTGAAATTTGGGGTTTTGAAAATTGCAGAACAAACCATGTCTTTCTTTTGCAGAAGAAAGCGGTGAGAGCTATTGCTGGCATCCGTCAATCAGAATCCTGCAAATCACACTTTAAGAAGTTCAATCTGCTTACTTTTCCAAGTATATATATTTACCACTCATTGGTCTTTTTTAAGCAAAACCAGGGCATTTTCGAGTCACTAATTCCACAGTCTGGACACTATCTCAGGAATAGCAACAAATTAAATATTCCCCCCCATGCAACCTCTTTTTTCAAACATCACTGTTTTTATAATGCCATAATTTTTTATAATTCTCTTCCTGTGGACCTAAAGAATATAAATGATATAATGGTCTTTAAGAGAACACTGAAGGCTTTTTTAATAGAAAAATGTTTCAACACCCTCAGTGAATTTATTGGAAATAAATAGTCTGTATGTATAGATATAAAAACTTTACATGTATTTTTTTAATATTTATGACGCAATCCAATGCATGTTACATGTCTGATGGAAATAAAGGATATTTGATTTGATTTTCGTCTGGTGCCCCTGGGCGGTCGCCCTACCCTAACGCCGCTCCTGACTACATACTATGACGAGATTGTATTGTCATGAACTGACTAGGAGCTCTGAACAGGTTGTGAACTCTTCTTAATCTTTACTATAATATTGTTTTTGTTTTGATGAACATGAAAACACCCACAGCTGTAGCTAATTTAGTGTAAAGTGACATGTTTACAGTGACAACTAAGCATATAGGTCATTCCAGGTTGTCTGCTGTATTCTGGTAGACAAGGGGATGAAAAAAGAAAAGAAAAGATCAACAGGAATAAAAAGGTAAACCATGAACTGTTGTTGATGAAACGCAAAAGATGTAGGAGGACACATGTTGAGATGTATTCAATTCACGTATTTAAGCAACAGGCATCATAAAACAAATATTAATTTAAATGTAAAATATAATGTCTTCCAGGAGTAAAGTAAAATTTGGTTTCCACAAGATCCCATTTTGGGTCCCATTCTTTTTTTATTTGTAGGAGAGACATATTAAGATATAACTATTTAAATTAACTCTTTTTACAGATGATAACACTGCTTTAGATACAACGAATAAATTGACTGAAATGTAATCTGCTGTGTAAAACACTTTGTCTGATTTAGAAAAATATTTCGTGCAGAATAATTTGGTAAATTTTTAAATCATTTTTGTACAAAGAAATTTAAAAGTGGTTTCTGAGTCGCAACTTTTTCTCTGAGTTTACATTGATAGGAATTTAAGATGGGAATTTCTTATATGAGGAGCAAACATTCAAAAGGTGATTTCTCACAAAAAATTGAAAAGTGAGTTTTTGGCTGATTGCTATTCTCTAAGTTGAATCTCACGAGATTCAATAATTAGTTTCAGTCAAAAAATGCTTTCTCCTATTAAAAATAAATGTAGAAAACTGACATCTCAATCAAAAAGTGTTTCCTCCAAAGCCTATGTTCATTCAATTAGTGGTTTCTCCAGTGGACCAATCACAGCTGCTCACTTGTGTCACATGACCAGTTGTCATCTGTTATTATTTCCAGCAGATATTTGAGGTTATAGTGAATGTTTAAAGTCATGTTAGACTGTTTTCATAAGTTTTTGGATTAAGTTAATGTTGTTTTATTATAATTTTGAAAATAATGGAAGAAGTAGTGGATGGTGTGTTAGTGAGCATTGGAAATAGTGGGACACGCAAGAGACAGGCAAGTGGTGGGAAAAGGAAAGAAGCCAAACGTAAGCGGTACTCTGCACCATCAGGTAGTAATGTTTACATCCCATGCAAACACTCCACTAAGACTTTATCATGCTCTGATATTAGACCAAATGATGTAAAGAAACTGCGGGACAAACTTTATAAAGTACCAGAAAAACTTCGCCAAGATTCTATACTTTCTTCATTAGTCGTTACAAAGAACGTTAAACGACGTAGGCCTAACATGCCGAACCAAAACAAGTCTCTTTCAGCAGGCTCACAGCATGCCTTTTCAGCTAATTACTATATTCAAAGCAATGAAAAAAGAATTCCTGTTTGCAAGAAAAATTTTCTTGCTATCACCAAAGTAGGGAGAAAAAGGCTAGCCAATTTAGTCGCAAAAGTTTATTCTGGAGAGCCTATTGAGGATAAGCGAGGTGGTGATAGGAAAAGTAACAGGAGTATCGAAAAGAAAAATAAAGTAAGAGATTTTATTTCTAACTTGAGGGCATGTGAAAGTCACTATGGAAGAAAAAAGTCTAAACGTCTGTACTTAAATTGTAGATTAAGTATAAAGAAGTTGCACCAAATGTATAGTGACCAAGTAGTTAACAATGACCAGTACAAAGTCAGTTTTGCTATGTTTAGGAGATTATTCGTCAATGAATTCAACATTGGCTTTAAATCTCCATCAAGTGATGTGTGTAGCACTTGTGCACTACTTGATCAGAAAATAAAAAGTTTACCAATGGGATCTGCCGAACGTGTAAACCGTATGACTGAAAAAAGAATCCATAAGCTAAGGGTGAACTCATTTTATTCGTTCATGAAAGAAAACACTGATAAATCAGTTATGAATTTATGTTTTGATTTGCAACAAATCCAACAACTTCCAAAAACAAACATCCAAGATGCATATTATCTAAGGCAGTTGAACTTTTATAGCTTATGTGTAACAAGCTTAGATGGTAAAAATTCAACTTTTTACACTTGGTCTGAAGAACAGGCAGGGAAAGGTAGTACTGAAATTTGATCAGCTCTCTATAGCCACCTCAAAACAATGAACTTAGAAGGTATAAAAACTTTGAGATTATTTTGTGATGGCTGCATCTCCCAGAATAAAAATAACATCAACCTTCACATGCTTTTGCATTTTTTGTATACGTCCAATTCAAGTGTTAATGAGATTAAGTTTTACTTCCCAGTGAGAGGACACAGTTTTCTACCAGCAGACCGTGTTTTCGGTAGGGTTGAAAAAGTCCTGAGAAAAAAATGTTACATTAATATCCAAGGAGCAATATTATGAAATATACAAGATTATTGGGGATGTGAAAGTTTTGGGTGTTGATTGGGAACTTTTAAACACAAAATCACTTAGCGTGCTCTTCAAAAATCTCCCATACATTTCAGAATTGAAGCGGATTGCTTTTGAGAAATCCCAAGGAAGTGTCAAGGTCAATGGCTTCAAAAACTATAGGTTTGAGGATGAAAGTGAACAACTTGGGGTTAAACTTCTGAAAAAAGGTGTCAAACTTTCTAATATCAAGAAAACTGTCTTGGAACCTTTACCACTCAGTCATCATATTTCAGCTGAAAAGAAAAAAAGATGTGGAGAAACTGCTGAAACTTTTGTATGGGGAAGATTGGCAAAATGAACCTGAAAACGCTTTTAAATGGTACAAGACAATCCTGTACGATTTACCAGACGGCAATGACGAAGAGGAAGAAGTGTGTGACTGTCTGGACAATGATATTGGGCTAAGGATCTGATGATGCAGGTTCCAGAACAAACTGTAGACAACAATGTAGGCTACTATTTTACTTTTCAATCGACCTAAACCCAAACGAACTATACTACTGAAACGCGCACTGCCCATAAACACATGTTGTGTTTTCCGGTCGCACACAGCTGTGCATTTCGGGTGTATTCATGGACTTGCAGGCGCTTAAAGTGGGCAAGGACTCACCGAGTTGTGCGGCGATCATCGGGACGATACAGCATCTCGCCTTTTCATGCCGAAACAAAAATAATTGTTGTTATTAGCATTGTTGGCAACTCTTCCTGTTTATTACGTCAAGACGTCTGATCTGAGCAACTCAACTAGTTTGTTTTCTTTTTATTTGTCAATGTTAGTAATGTTTGTTATTTCGTGACACGGTGAAGAAGTTGCTCTGCGTACAACTGCACGTGCAGATGGACTAAAGATAGTCACATTTCTTTTCACAAGTAAGTTCTTACTGTATCAACCATGTCAATATTTATTTACAACTTCCAAAAATAGTAATTTCTCACCAATATTATTTTCTGTATTGCCAAATTATTAACTGGGTTACCCAAATAATTAAAATTACGGTAAGACTGTTAATGAGTTAATAGCCCAATAAGCTATCGTTTTTTAATCATGAACAATAATTATATAGTTGAGTAAAAACATGCTTAATTGCTTATCACTCAATTATTTCATCCGCATTGATCCAAGATATCAATGTTGGTCGTTATAGCACTTATAAATGCATACACTTATAAATCATTGCTAAAAACAATATCTACCGACCTACTCTACTTTATAATATTGGGTCTTTGTGATTTTCAGCTACCTGTATTTTATTATTTGTTAATTTATTTGTTTTAGCTTTCCATTGAATGATGACAATTTATTAAAAAAGTGGATTACTGTACTGTGACAAAGAGAAAAAAGTTTTGTATGCCAACAAAACATACTGTTTTATGCAGTAAAACATTTTACCGAACATGATTACCATTTAATTTTGCCTGACACACTAAGAAAATGTCTAAAAATGAAGCAGTTCCAACAATTTTTTATTTTCCATCTCATATGCAACAGCCATTGGAGTTTGTACATTTTATGTAGTTTACTTTGAAAATAAAAATACTGTCAATAAAAAAAGTTGTTTTTTTTCACCTGCGAAATATTTTAATGTCTATAATCTTCGTTTCCGAGTTTATAAGTAAAATACCAAGTCAAAATCTCAGTTATTTTAATATTGTACAAAAATCAGTTTTTTAAACTAAAAATAAAAATCCACAGTAAAAAAAAACAGTTATTTTGTAGTAATAAATTAAATTGTGTAGTATTTAACAATATTATTAAGTCTAGAAGGCGTTTTAAAGTGATGTTAGATCATTACTATAATGCCAGCCATGTGGGCGGAGTGAGTTCTTGCCAGCGATTCACATAAGACCAATAGATGGAGCAGTGGGGTTGCCCGTTGAAGCCGGACTCTGGCGCGCGATGTTACAAACAATGGCGGCGACCTTGGGATGATTCACCCTAGTGGCGAGCGCTCCTCAGACAGTGTTCGCTGCTGTCTGGCAGTGTGTAGCAGTGCGTTAGGCCCACGTTTTATATATCTTAATAAACACATTTTTTTAAGTTTAGAAACTTTATTCTAAGAACATTTTGTAAAATAAGTCTATTACAACTGCACAAAAGAAATCTTTATTAAATATTGTTTCCTTTTAGAGATATTAATTTTTGAAAACTTGAAATCAAAAGGGATCATGTCCGTATTATCTAATGTAAATAGTGATCTAAGTGCTAACAATTAATTTGGTTGTCTAAGTGCCATAAATGTCTCAATTAATTTGATTTTTTGTATTAGGCCACGTAGTTAACATTATTTTTATTTACTTTAATGATAGTTAAGACTTTATTTTTAAAAAACCTTAACTAGGCCTATACATTTTTTGGGTGGAGGATACCATACGTATTAGGCAGTGTCGAGTATTACAAAGCAAAATAATAGAGTTTTTAACTTACTTTATTTACAATAATTAATAAAATAAAATTTACACACTTAAAATTGTAGTCTTGTTTAGTTTATGCCTACTTTTTTATAGTGTCATAAAAGTTTTTATGGGCTAGGCTGAGTAAGAAACGGGATAACACTCTTTTATATCTGATTTTATGTTTCTAATTTTATATTTTAATTTCCATTATATTAAATTCATTATTTATAAAACATAATGAATTACCCATTTGGGTAATTTGGTGTGCCAGCATCTGGACTATTTCGCATGTAGCTATAGCTTTTTTAGAAATAGTCTTTTCATCATGCTCAATAATACTTAATTTATTTATTTTTTACGTTATTTTTTTCTAATAGCTTGGTGGTAAATTTAACTTATTTGTTTTGTACTTTTTTAATGAATTAATATTTGTTTCTAAAATTGCACTGCTAAATGAGATTGTACATTGTTAATTACCTGATTTCTTGTAAATGTATAGATTTTTCCAAGTAGATCTGCTACATCATTTCTTGTTGTTTTGTTATTTAATCTAAATTTATCTTGTTAATTCTTATAATGTTTATCATTATTTTTCTTTTATCTTGTTGTTGTTGTTGTTGTTGTTCTTGTTATTATACTCAAGTTATATTAGTTTTCGAGTTGGTTAGTGTTATTTATGATTTGTTATTTTTTTATACTTATTGCATAGTCAAAACTAACTCACCATGTTTTATTATAAATTTGTTCGATTATGCTGTCTGTCTTGAATTAATTAATTTGCACTATTCCTTATAAAAAATGGTTGTCCGTTGATAAATTAAATAAGTCTATGGTCTAGTGGTTTACTTTATTGTACCTTATATTGCCTCAAGTTTAGTTAATATTTAATTACACTCGAATGACAGTTTCTATTTACATGAAATGATAAGCGAAATGCCCTTATAAATGGGGTTTAAAAATGTTTAACATATTAAAAATAATTAATTACATTTAAATGAATTTTAAATTAACGATAATGTTGAGTTTTAATTTAAGAGCCGAGGAGCGGTCTGGAGTGTAGGCGATCTGTTGTAGGTCGGGCGATGCGGTCAGGGTTTTCGCCTATATTCTGCCGATAATATCAGGAAAAACGACTGGTCTTAGAAAATAAAGTTTCGAATGAAAAAATAATTCAACTCTTTATCTCAAACTTTCCCGCTTACAAACTTGCCTGTCCTAAAAACAAAAAAAATTCCTCACACAGACCGACTTTTTCATGTTACGATTTCAAATGTGTATAAAACTTTTAAAGTTTTTTGCTCATTAAAATTATATAGAGATCAAAAATGGTAATTTGAGTTGCGCCATTGGAATCGGTGTTTTATGAGATATACGTACACCCAAATTTGAACATTTTGGCTTAATCCTAAGTGGGCTAGGTGGCGATTTATTTATGCGCGCGCACTGCAATTTTTAAGCTTTTCTGGACGGCGTTTGCGTTTCTAGATGTTCTCAAGATGGCCGCCACTGGCTTCAACACCTGTAATGCTGTAGGAATAGGAGTGCTCCCATCTATTGGTCTTATGTGATCGCTGGTTCTTGCCCATTTCCAGCGCCTGCAGATTCGGAACGCAGCCCAGGATTTCGGCTCAGTTTCTCCGGCCCAGAGCGCGTTCCATTAGTACAATTCGTTGCCTAAAACCTGTTCATGTATCAATTTTAAATAAACCATTGATTTTGTATAATTTGTCTGAGTTTCAATCAATACCATTCAAAAAGTGTTTTATCCCATTGATATTCAATCAAAACGTGTTTTCTCCTTGAGTTTCGGTCAAAAGGGGGTTTATCCAAAATTAAAATGCATTTAACTAGTTTGTTTTGAGGCTAACATCTGCCACATGTCTATTGATTATCTACGGACCATCTATACTAATAAATAAAAAAAAAAATCAAGGTTAAATCATGTGTTTCTGAGTTTCTATAGGTTTTTTTGGTTTCCTGTAAAATTGCATCAGAGTGAGAAATCACCTTTTGAATGTTTGCTCCTCATATAGGCCTATTATGTTTGTAAAGGCTTTCCACATCCTGATTTGCCCTGTCAGTTTTATCACAGTGTACTTCAGCATTAAGAGATTTATAGAAAATATTATTTTTCATAATTTCAATCACTGTTTCAGTATGGATTAATTATGGGACAATGCAGTAGAGTAGAGTGAAATCATGTCTTTACATTACAAGGGAAATGTTTAAAAATAATAACAATCTTCTCTCTTTGTATATTTTGCAAAACTTTTCAAAATTTAAATGTATTAACTCTGCTATTTTTATAAATGAACACTAATATATATTTCAATAATAAAAGGTTTTAACATTTTTTAAATTTTCATACAATTTAAGTTTCTTACCATCACTGTCTAAATTAAACCATTAAGTCCAAAACACGTAATCAGAGTCTTAAAAGCTTTAAATTATTCAAATGTTAGTAGAAATAACTTTAACGATAGTTCTGTGTAAATGCCAATTCGAACGTGCAAACAATAACTGAAAATGGTCAACTTGTATATTTACTCAGCTGTATAAAATATTGGATCAAGAGGTGTGATTAATATATACGATGCACTTAGACAGACTATAAATCATTACAAGATATAGACATATATCTCATGGTTTGTTAAGGCTTATAGAGATTCCATAAACTCTAATAAAGGCCGATGGCACAAAAAAGTGCAACAGGATTTAAACATGATGTCGTGGATAGGAATGATTAATACAAATACTTTATGATATTATGCATATTGAGATTAGGACACTTACAGTGCATCGCGATTGCATCAGATTAAGCAAATAGATTGTCTTAACTTAAAAAATATAGGAGTGATGTTGAGGAATCAATCGGTCATACATTCAATTAATGTATTGGGCGTATAAAAGAACGTGGAAACATTCAGGAAAGAAGATTCTGCAATTCCACTATCTAAAGACCACATTTACCAACCCTTCTTCAAACGGACATTACCTTGTCTGGAAACATATCTAACCAACGCAAAAATAAAGATTTTAATTTGAAAATAAAAGATATATAAATTTAAATCACGTGTAAACATTTTTCTTTGCTAATTATTTATGTAATATAAGTTTCAACGTAAAAACAAAATTGATGATATCAATTAAGTTTAGTAGACGTGCAGTTTCATGGTATTAAAACTAAGCCCAAAAGAGGTGAATAATTATTACTGAAACCAAGGCTGTGACCTAAGATATAATATGTATATTATACGTGTGACTGTGTGTTTTTTTTTTGTGGTACTGTTATTGAAAAACGCAATCTAAGTGCGGGAAAGTGTTGTACATCGTAAATGTATAAAATTTACTTAGAATTGAAATATATCGTACTCAAGAGTATACTGTTTGAATATAGTGAGTTATACACTCACTCAGATTTATTTGCGTTAATCTTAGTAAGTAATTTTGATGTATTTGTTGGTGCAAAGTCTCCTATTATGTATATTCTTGACAAAGATTTCGTTTAGGCTAGGCTTATCAGTAGTGTTTAAATGCAGTTTCATCATGGTTATGGTAGGATTTATACTACTTCCAATATAATATTGACAACCGTATTGTATAATGCTAGGAAACTACTTTTTACATTAGGTTAATGCTATTGTATTTGTCCGGCCGTTTCATTTTTTAATATTGATTAGATCATTTTAGAATAATAGTAATTTGTTTAGGAACACTGACTAAAATGATCTAAATCAAACTTTAAAATATTCCTGAACATGTAAACTTTCACAACTACCATGAATTTTAGTTAGGGAGGTATTCAAAAGTAACGCAAAATTAATAATTTATATTTAACCTAATAAGTACCCAAAAACATCAACAAACTAAGGGGTATGTTGGCTACAGTATAATAAGTGGCCTACACTCGTTATTCAACTGCTATTATCGAACAATTCGATATAGTATCCAATTTCGATGTATGTAAAAATCGTACACAATAAGGGTTATAATAAATTACTGGGGTAGGGTACGATAAGCGGGTCCGGTTTTTTATATCGAAGAATGTAATCATCAATACCTAATATTCCCATCTCAAATCCTAGACTATCAATCAATATAAAAGAATCTATAGTCCTCAATAACAATCACATGTTTTAAATTAAAATATGAATGTAATATTTACAGTGATCAAACAAATTATTATAACAAAAATTAGGAAAACTGAAGACGACCATATATGCTCCTCTCACAGTTACAGTTGTTTCTTTCCCACAAATTTCACATAATGGGTTTTTCGGTCCAACATGTTGAAGCCACGAAAAACATGTCTTATCATCTTTCAAAGCAATGTCGTGTAGTTTTCTAAAATTGACTGCCATAATAAAATGTTACTTATGTAAAATTGAAATATTACCTTACGTGTATTATTTGAAAGTGTTTACAGCTGTTGATATAGGTTATTTAAGTTAATTGTTTAAAATAATTAATCAGTATTGATTGATTATATCAATGATTATGATTAAGTAATATCGTTTGCCAATTTCGATATAAAAAACCGGGTCCGCTTATCGTACCCTACCCAATTACCACAAGAAGAATCTCATACATTACAATTTTAAATACACATATTTTACAATAACATTACAAAACCAACTATGGTCTAGACTTAGATATTAAAGAAACCTTATAATATTCATAACTTGGCCAGCTTGATATCAATAAGTAACCTCTTTGGTGAAATGGAGGAAAGAATTCTCCTTATGTGTTACCAGGAGCCAAACGCTCATCGTCACTTGTGAGAAATATCTTATATATTTTCCTCATATTCATCGCCATTTTCAAAGTCCCAAAATATTAGTTACTACTTCTTTATTGTTTACGTTAAAATAACTAATAAGCTGAAATCGTACCTGAGAGATCCGCCTTACCCGAGGATCGACTGGCCTATATCTGAGATCCAGCCAATCTCCATTATTTCATGTTTTCTCAACCTATGTGTTAATTTCTGCATTAAAAAAATGATTCTCTTAATTGAATAAATACCAGAATAATTTGCATTTATAGACAGCTAGGTAAAAAATTAGCATTTTCATTTTGTTTAAGAACATTCACTTCACATTTTATCCAAACACTTTGAAACTAAAGTGTAAGTTACAGGCCAAGAGTGTCTCTGAACATACACAAAAAGTTGTGACAGTTTTTCTAGCCTACAGTTACCGGTATTATACACAAGAGGTTCGACTGTATTCTATCACTAACTTCTACTAACTGGTCAGTTAATTATAACATTTTATAGGCTAGCAATATTTGATTACATAGTTAATTATTATTATAACAAAGATTTATGGAATAATCCACAAATCTTCACTAATGCAAGTTAAATTTTTAGCATATCATTATTTAAATAGCACTATTTTTAGTTTGAACCAATACTTACTATTTTATTTATATTTTATCAAAAGTTGATTGATTGTTCAGAATAATTCATTGTTGTTACATTAGCTATTCAGGTGACATACAGACAGACTTTGGGGGTTTACACATAATTTCTCATTATACACTTTTTGAAATGGTGTGTTTCTGTATTCTTTAAATAAAATATGAAATATAGTTCATTACACCCTAAAGCTCCCCATTAGACTCCCCTGACTAGATCTTAGTTTAAAAAGTTGTTAAAATAGGATAAGAAACTATTTACCTCCCATTGGTTACTTAAAATAACCTCCTTCATTTCCGATTTGGAAAGAAAAACATTCCTACATCTTCTTCATTTTATTTACTTCAATGGTGTTTCAGAAACTGTACCTATGTATTTCATATTGTGATAGTGAAAAGAAATATGTATTTTTATACATCAGCTGTAAAACATATACAAAATTTATAAAACACTTGTGGTTAAAAAGCTAGAAGACACTTTGTTAAAAATGTTATCTTTATTAAGAAAGTTTAATTGTAATATCCATGGGTTACAAAATGATTGTAGTTCATTTTATTCATGATTGTTGTGTTGATATCCTACAACTAAAAGACATACTGGTATACAAATCTTGAGAATTCAAAAATTAGGATAAATATGTTTTTAAATGCAGAATAACTTATTAGTTTTGACCAAAATCAAAATGGAAGCTTAAGCTAAACCCTTGTTATGTATCATATTTTTTAAGTATTATAATATAAACTAAGATATAACTAAAGATTTGCAAGTTATTTCTTATAATTATTAGTATTGTTACTATTCGTATTAATTCTGTCATATTTTTTAGAAGTAAAGAATGGGTTCAAGATCTAGAAGAAGCGGAAGGGAGTTACAAGATGAGGCGATGGATGTTGACGAAGGTCAGTTATTACCTTTTACACACTTTACCCAGAAGTAACTAGAGGTAACCCTTTGAGTACCAGAACTTTTGCAGGTTGTTTGCAAGAAGATCCGGACTTTAGACCATATGTTTGTGTGAGAAGTTTATCAGTTTTGTTATAGTTTGGAAAACTATTATATTTTAATTACTTACGTACTTATGTGTTATAAAACTTATACTTGTTTAAATAACATATATTTGTTGTGAATACAGTGTTGTTTTCAAGTAAAAAATACTGTATTCATTTTTAAATAAATCAGTATTGAGCAAAAAAATCTTTTGGTAAATCTAATTTTATTGAAAAAATTGTCTACTAGTAAATATCCGTCATTACTGAAACATAGTATTTATTCCATAAACCATACACATTACCACACAAAAAACATATCTTGAAAATAACATTTTATACACATTTTTCGGAAATACTAAAATTGAACTATTCACACGTCACATAAAACGTTTTAAAACTCTAATTCATTTAATCTTTCACATCTTAAACTTATACATGGGTCTAATTTAGAAATAAAATCGATTTTTTACATTGACACATACAAGCTTTTAAATAACATTTGGCCTTATGGATCTGAACATGCAGGCTAATTCCAATAAATAGATAGCCGGGCGGGTCCGATAGGACTGAATCCACCAGGTATGACAGCTTCATTAAAATATTTCCTTTGATGAAGTACATAATGGGACCTTAACCAGAATTCTTAATGACTTTTTTCTGAGTTTGATAATTGTTTTTTAATGATTTGTGTTTCCTCACATAAGGATTCCATAATTTAAGACAGAAGAAAAATAAGTATGATAACAGTGAGCTGTGTGAATTTATAGTGGTTGACTGACTAAAAAGTCAAAGGAAATGTTATTTTGTAAAGGCTATTTAGTTAGGATTCTCAATTTAACTTCAATCCCAAGAAATAGTACAAAGTTCTCTATATCTACTTACTATATTTTATACTTTAATATGGTTTTTGACAAGGGATTTATATATCATTATTCGAATTAAATTTTTGTGGTTTCAGTGTAGTCACTGTGAAGCCATTTACTGAGCCAGATTTTGGACTCAAGTTTTTTTTCTTTACATTTGTCCACATGGAACACCCTTTTGGCCTCCTATCAATCGCTTGTTGATATAATTGAGCTATAGTGGTACTATATAGATTATTATCATTCATTATAAAAAAGACAAGGTCCTAAGATAGAACCCTGTGAAACATCATAATCAAGGTTCTTCCCTAGGTACATGCAATAATTGCCATCCTTATTTAAAATAACTAGTTTTTTGTTACGTAAATAAGAAAAAACCAACATATTTCTGTGTTATTTATACCAAATTCTTCTAAGTCTTGATATCATTATGGTATTGTTTACACAGTAAAAGGCATTGAACAGGTCACAGAAAACACCAACAGCTGCAAGCCAAGGCCCAAGGTTGCTGACGTATAGTTGAAAATATGGGATATAGAAAGACCAATAAAAACAAACAGACTCATACACAGCTCATACTATGAGCTTGTGCTTATTGACTTTATGAAAATACTGACTTCTCATAGTTATATTTTGTATCTATACTGTTATGAAATAAAAGAATCTTGATTTGCTTATATACTTTTTTAGCAACAATATTTTTGCGGTTTTTAAAGAATATAGAGTTTGAATACTGTTTGGGTTTTGGTTGTATAATGGTGAATCCAGACTTCATCAACTGCAAAGTGTGGGTGCAAAAAGTTGTAAGGGTAAATTATAGATTCTCAAGCAATTCTGTGATGTTGATATAAGTTATAGGTTTTGGTCTGAAATTCTCCTTTGTGTTACCTACATTGTTACTGACCTTTTCACAACCAAGATATCAAGATGTTTATGTGTGATGGTGTACCTGGACCTTCAGCCGCAATCACTAATTGCTTGCATCAGCAATTTACTAATTATTCATATGCACTAATTAATCATATGCATCAGCATACTACAACAAGTAATATTTGGTTATTTTAGAAAATAATTTTGTTTGGTTTATAGTAATTTATGATGTGACAGCAAAGATATTTCTATTAACTGTTTTCTTTTTTTAAATTTATGTATATATACTAGCTGTTACCCGCGGCTTCGCATGCAATCTTTATATTACTTAGTAAAAGCATATGATGAGAGTCCTATGAAACGTAAGTAGGCATACATCAGGTAGATATTATTTAAATTCATGGTAAATACTATCAGAGTTTAACTTAATTATTATATCATGGTTGGCACATGTAGGAGCATTTCTGGTTCTAATTAATTATATACATAACGTCACAGCTGAATCTGCTTGTCATCCCGAAAAAGAAAACACAAATCTCGGATCACACAGGTCTCGGAAAATTACTTCGGTCAAAAAGTGTATATTTCCAGCCCTTGTCATGTATTTCAGGTCTAAGATATTTCCAGTACCATAGTAGAGTTTGCCTTCTAGTTCTGACGAAGAAAAAATATATATACTTACGTAAGACTGAGATGCCTACTTCGGTTAAAAAGTGCCTACTTAAGACCGTTTAAATTCACTTACCTTCTATATCACAGTTTAGCTTGCCATATTGCCTCGATCAAAATATGATATACATTTGATTATCTATTTCTCGGAAATCTATTTTGGTCAAAATCGTGTGAAAACTTATGTGAAAACATTCATAACTTTGTTCATTAAGGTTGGTTACGTATCATTGTTTAAATAATATTTAAAATGCATTAGATTATTTAAATCCATCACTGGCGCAATCTGGATTAAAATGTATGTATTAGTTTCATATTTACTATCTGCATTACACTATCTGTTTACTTAATATTTCATCAAATTTAAATGTAAACAGATGTTTCAGCCAATTTGTCAACATAAAACTGAAGGTTTGAACAGCTGTTTAGTGCCAATTTAATTTGGATTATGAAAAAACTACATTTTTTCTGAATTTCAAAATATTCAAGGTAACCTTTCTTATATTTTGCTTCATAAAAGCCTTCCATGGATTTCAATGAACATTTTATAAAAGAAATTAACCAAAGTGGTCAAGTCGTTCTCAAAATTTGCGCTGTGCAACACATTTTGTGATTCATTTTCACAAAAGATATATATATATATATTTTTTTATTTGTAAAACATTTTACTGTGTTTTACAACGTTTTTATTTACTATTAATAAAATATATTTCTAAGTTCAATGTAATGATGTTATTGATTAATTTTCAGATGAATTTACAAGTGAACACAAATTAATGCTGCAATACCTTCTACATGAAAGAATGGCTACAAAAGTGGAGCTTGTCAATATTCACAAGGAGTTGTTTGAAAACAGGGCTGATTTAAAAGATGTTTTGACAACAATTACAAGTAAAATCAATCCATTAAAAATGGACATCAAAGAAACAAAATGTGATCTGACTGGAGAGACTTATTTCGTTCTCATTCATACAACAGGAGAATCTTTCTTTCCACGATGCTGTGTATTCACCAAGCCTCAACTAGACTTTTTAAAACAGGTTCTCACTGGGATAGTGTTGTCCTCTGAAGGTGCAGTTGGGACAATTCCGGCAATAAATTCATGCAAAACAATGACCAAAAGTGAAGCTGGAGATACGATTGAAAAATTTGTTAAAGAGAAAATCTTGATGGAAACAGCTGGACATGGTTTGTGTTTGACTCCTCTGGCCGTCTTGGAGTTTGAGCCTTTCTTCAAGGCTTGCTTTTCAGGTAACCTTCTTGTCTGTGATTTGTGTAAACAGTTGGTTTTCATCGGTAAAGCTTGTGATGGCTGTGAACAAAGGTTCCATCTGCATTGTGTGGACAAATGGATGAAGAGTAAAAAAACAGTGTGTCCTTCATGTGCTCAACATTGGCCATGAAATGAACATTGTACACTGAATTGTTTCAAGGTTTCTTGACAGTTCTATTAATTCTGTTTAATAATAAATAAGTATATTTTATTTTATTGTAATATGTTATTATAATGTACCTTGAAAATAAATAGTTGTTTTGTTTTTAATATTTCCTGTCACACTCATAACACTGAAGATATAATATATTAATATACTTTGGTTAAAGTTTGTTATTGACGATGGAAGGTTTGAAAGAATAACAGGAATTTGGACATTTGCCATCGTATTAATGTTACAAAAGGTACAACACAACATTTTTAGAGGATTGGAATCTATCCTCTTCATCAAATGGGATTATTACAGTAATGCATACAAAAATAAAGAACAGAAAGAAGAATAGAAGGGAAAGAAAAGAGTTCAAACATGACATGTGATTGTGATTTTCGTACTCAGCACTTGCATCCTGTGCAGTAACAGCGCCTGGACTGGACTGCAAGTAGTTTTCTGGAATGTTTGAATCCTTCTTTCTGTTCTTTATTTTTGTATGTATTAATACCCCCCTCTCCCCAACCTGACGAAGAGGATAGATTCTAATCCTTGAAATGTTGTGTAATATCTTTTGTAACATATAATAATGATATTAATATATGTACTAGTAAATTATTTCAGATAGGCATCAATAGGAAGAGAACATTTTGAAAGTATTTACACTAGGGTGTGAATATAAAAGTAAAC
The DNA here is from genome assembly GCF_021130785.1 of Homalodisca vitripennis. NCBI lineage: Eukaryota > Metazoa > Arthropoda > Insecta > Hemiptera > Cicadellidae > Homalodisca > Homalodisca vitripennis. The sequence goes on along the minus strand of NW_025780309.1, from coordinate 96,574 downwards.
TTGGATAATCAAAATTTTTGACAATTCAAAACTTGCCTCTGGTTTCTAAAAACTGAACAGCGGTGCCGCACCTTATCATGGATAGTTGGTGTTAATTATTTATACCCTTTGAATGTAATAATTTTCTAATGGAATACGTGATAAACTGGTACATTTTCGGGTATTGAGCTTACCCAAAATAAATTATTTGAACATTCCCATACTTTGAAAGTAGATGTGTGGGATACTATAATAACATACATTACTGGAACCCTTTGAAAGGTTCAAATTTTTCAAAACTGTTGAAAAGAAGCTGGTAAAACTGTGTTGTAGACCTACACTACATTGATAAGAGTTTAGAGGCTAAATATGCTGATAAAACGCAAAGTAAGTAAAAAAGGACGGAGAAAAGGAATCTAAAAAGGAAGAAAGAAGATAAAGAATGTAAAACTACTGTGTAGTATGGTGCAGGAGGTATCGGATGTTGAGAGTTAGAAAAAAACTGTTTTTTCCTACCAACAAATACAGTTTCTTTAGTGGTTTACAAATTTCTCCTAAACCTGTTAAACTAATCCGTTTGACATAATTTGTTGTGATAATGTGAGGTATGTCCAACAATGTTAACTGATTTTTGTAGTTAATTGTGTTACCAGTTGTTATAAAATGTAAAAATACCTCAAACTATTTTTCTAACACATTGACTGCGGTGGACACACCGAACTACTACTCCGACTTGCGGTGGACACAACGGACTAACTACTCCGACTTGCGGTGGACACAACAGACTACTACTCCGACTTGCGGTGGATACACCGGACTACTACTCCGACTGTCCTGAAGTCTGTACATTATTCATGACACAGTGAAAGTGTTAAGCTTTATATAAAAATGTATATCTTAAAATTGATTGCTTCATTTTGATTATCTTAACATTGTAGAAAAGTCTATAAATTACAATGGAAAAAGAATCCATTGCTCTTCTGTGTATACTTTTTTTAAAGGTATCAACAAATTTCCAATTTGATATGGGTAATATAGGGAGTAAGGTTCCTGCAAGTAAGTGTAGCACTACATGCTGCACGAGCATGAAGCTCTTGAAGGTGGGTATTTAATTACGATATTAATAAAGCTCAAATTTGTTTACTAGTAATTTAATGTTCATTCACAATAAATGCTTAAGATACAATGAAGATTCAAAGTACACATGGAACAGTTTTCCAGAATGCGGTTATCCAAAGTATATTATAACAATTTTTTTTCTTACTTTAGACATTATTGGTATAAATTTATTTTAAAACAGAGTCACTTAACTAAAACTTGTTATGAATTTTTTTACACATTACTACAGAGTGAAAATCAAACTGTATTATTCTAAAATATCTTTCATCAGTGATACAGCAGTGAATAAGCCGTAAATGACTGCTGTAACAAGCCAGATTGTCTTGTCGGCCATAGCATGTTTTCGTGTATACTCTGGAATAACATTATGTTTTATCAAATAAATATGTTCTGTTCTGGTTACCTAGGACAAGAAGCCTAGAAACCTTTCATTGCACTTAGTCATAAAAATACCTTTCCATTTGCTTCCAGAGTGACTGGATATTTAGTGAGGTTAAGGTTGGGGATCGCTTTCCGTTGAGATCCATGAAGAGGGATAAGGATCACTATATCTGTCCTGACACCTTAGAAGAAAGGAAGGTCAGACCTGTTCCAGCTTCTCTAGTCAAAGCGGACAGGAAGAGACACTCCCTCATATCCAGGCTAGCAACAACTTTTATACTGAAAGAGAACTTTTAAATTACCCTCTGCAGTAGACTAGACCTATCGATCCACCCTTGCACCTCAATATCTCGATAGTTGCAGTTCGTTATTGAGTTAGTGATGTCTCCTGGACATTCAGAGGGTTGCCCAGATTTAAATGATATCGATTTTTGATGTACCTTGTATAGGTTCCAGACAGAAGTAAACCTTTTGGCTGGGGGTAATAATTCAATATTGTTTGGCTACATATCTAAGCCGTTGTAAAAATTTTGGTTTATACCGCAGCATTCAAATATGGAAGTAAATTGTATTTACATAGAGGCTGCAACCACCTTATCATCAAATTAAAACAAATGCTGGCCTCTGAGAAAATATGACACTATCTTGGATTGGCAAATGACTCACTTCACCAGGCTATGTGCCTTCCTGATTCATACTTCATTTTCTATGGTCTCTGGCAAGTTTCATCCTCTCCGGCAATTAGTGATGATTGGGTGTTAACTTTAAGCCGCTGGTTCCTAGAAATTTGTATACATCCCTAGTAATTAACCCATAACTTAAGACTTTTTAATCAATCTTTGCATAGTTTCATGAAGATGGCAGAACAGACAAAACATATGTAAAGAAACTATTACAGTATTAAGACCACAACAGATATATATTTATAACTTTATAACAGTAATGTTTTACTGAATGTTAAATATATAAATGTAGTTAAATTATTATAGGTATCTGGCTGTAATAGACATAAATTTGTATTTACATTGGGTAGTCAGAGAGTTCTCAACATCTTATACAAATCATAAGTCACTTTAATTTTAATTGGAAAAGAACTCAAAATAGCTATTTAAATTTATGTACAGAAATATCAAGAAGTTGTAGTGTTCACCTGGGAAGAGATAGTTTTGGATTAGAATTGTCTATAAATGTATACTTGTTGATACTTTTAGTACCATGTACCTGAACATATTGCTTCACCATGGTCAGTTTCATGTGTATTACTTTCATGTCATGTTGATCTCCTGACAATCTTCTGAGGCATTTCTGCAGAGACTCATCATCAGTTTTCCACGTGGACATTTTTTTGTCTAATTCGAAGGAGTCCTCAGTTCTTTGAATCGAAGACAGATCATCATAATTTTCCTGTAAAAAGAATATGTAATATTATAGCAAAAGTTTTATTCAGATTTATTTAAAGTTAGTCGAAGATGTTTTGGGCCCTTACAAGGAAAATTCTCACAGCAAAGATTATTATAATCCACATATCACATCAGTGACTCAGCCGTGAGTTCTTTGTTGTGGAACACTATAGGATCACACATATTTTGGAATCTATTCATACTCGGTATTCATAATCTATCGGTTCCAAAAGTTCCATAGTTAGATTGGGATATAATTTAGGACTATGTTGTCGTGCAGGTTTTATTAAATTGCATTTTATTTTTTAACATTATTAATTATTTAATGCTTTGATTTTAAGTGAATCTTCTGAAAATTACTTTTTGTTGCAATAATCACTAATATGCTGTGTTTCACTGAAATGAAAACCATATATATCTTTGAGATAACCAGATAAAGTAATGTGCTCGCTAGTTGATTCGTCTAACTTATAAATTACTATATAAAGTTAAAAAAAACTTTAACCTGTCTGTTTTTTTTAGTATAGTAGTTGAGTTTACTTTATTTAGCTGATCCATTCATAACAAATAGGTTTCCAACAGTCCATCCAAAAACACTGGAAGCTAAGGTCAACGAGTTGTTTAATAAGTAGGTTAAGACTGTTTTGTTATAAATTTCAGTCCATGATCGTGTTGCTGTAATTATATAGAACAGTTAATTTGGAATATTTTTACAGTTTGAATAAACTCATTAAGTAAAGGCATTTTTATTTATGGTTGCATTGTATCTAAAGATCTTAAGCTTATGCAGCCAGTGTTATAACTAACATTAGAGTCTTGCGGTTCACACCACACTGAAACATTATAATGAAGACAAGAATTGTAATTATGTACTCAATTATCTCCTTTAAATATTTTGGCATCGCATTGGAGAGTCATCTTCCTGAAACTTCAAGGAAGTAATGTTTGACGCAATATGAAACAGAAGACTTTGATGTTGGTTGTATCTACACCATTCTAAAATATTTTAGCTTCATTCGTATCAGAAACATAAACCATGTGGTTTGTAACTGATATTAATCTTTTGAGATAGGCATTAAATTCATTGGGCTCTTGTATCGCCTGGCCATAACGGTAGCCCAATGGTAGTTCTCTGCCTCAGGTCGGTCAGGTTGTTGATTTAGGACCATGTCCTATCCCTCAGCTCGGGGGGCCGTACGTAGTGACCCTCACTGTTTTGTCGGTCAGCTCACAGGCCACTACGTATGGCCCACTGTATTGCGCAGTTATAAAATCCCTACCCAGTTGTAGCTGGAGTGTGCTGCAATCAATTGGCCAAATAATTACCAAAATTAATATTACTTTATTTGCAGCACCAGAGTAAACATTGTTATCCTAGTGTTAATGTCACTGTAGCTGCTTTAGGATATCCCATCAATGTATTAAAATACTAGTCCATTTGGTTGACACAAAGCTCACGATATGGAAACGAGTTCATATTCTGTTCATACTAGACACCTACTTGATACTGATTGTTTTTTTTTTTCTGTAAATAAAAATACTTTTAAAACAGGTCAGCCTATAACCTAAATTAGGGTACATTTATCAGCAAATAACAAATAACCAATCTATAAAGTTTCAACCTTGAAGGTAAATGAACTTTGTAAATTATTTGAGAATTTCATTTAAATCTGTCATTTAAAGAGCCGAACATCAAATTCTGCCATTTAAATCTGAGTTAAAGCGATGACATCCATTTTTTTTCTCTTAGGACAAGAAGCTTATAAATTGCACTTAGTCCTGTAAGAACCTTTGCGCTACTTCCAGAGTGATAGGATATTCAGGATGGGTAAGGTTAGGGAGTAGGGGCCGCCTCCTATCGAGATCCATGAGGAAGAATTAGGGCACTACATCTCAAAGTTATCCCAGAAGAATGGGAGGCCAGCTCTGAACCAGCCTCTCCAGTCAAAGTAGGCAGGGGTTGGCACACCCTTGTTGAGGTTAACAAGAACCTCTGAGGTAAGGGAACAAACCCCACCAACTCCAACAGTCATCTTCCACAGTAGACCTATCGAATTGCCCATGAACCCCAGAATCTCAACATTTGCAGTTAGTGATGTGCCGTTACTGGACATCCATAAGGTTGCCCAGATTGAAGTGGCACATCGGTTTTTGCTGTGCCCAGTGGTGGGTACAAAACGGCCGGGTACTATGCGTGGGGGCCCGGCAAACTGAGAAGACAACCACCTGAGACTCCATCCGAACTGAGCAAGAGATATGTTTTGGCCACATTAGAAACCTCCCAGTCAAAGAGTGTCAACCCGACAACTATCGATATGGGACAAAATAAAACATTAAATTGTTCTAATGATTTTCATACAAGATTTAAAACACTAAACAAATAAGAATTATTATTGGAACTAATAAAACCTTATATAATTTGTCATATACTCGTAGTAAACAACTTACATATCAGATTTAGTTGAGCATGATGTATATCAAGAATATTTGAGCCAGGAATTGATATAAAAAATAACAATTGTTTTACTAAAGTTCAGTGATATGTGGTTGACTTTAGCCCTCCGTACAGCAGAATGCAAATTGTTTAACTACTGTGCTCAAATGTGTTTAATATTTTTGGTTTGCTCATAACAACAGATTGAGAGACAGAGATAAAGTATTTTTCAAACTTCAAGAACAGAGAATAACAGCTTTTATCCACAGATTTGGTGGATTGTTTGTGATTCAGGTACCCTCCCATTAGCATTATAAGTGCTGTTAAGTTAGTATTTTCTATTCTATTGAAAAAGATTACACTTTAAATTGGATACAGAAACATATGCAAATGTTTGTTATGGCTTACCAAATCCAGTGAGTATAGTTCCTCGGAAGCAGTGGTATGTACATCACAAGAAAATGAATCTAAATTTCGTGCTCCAGTCATTAAGCTCTCTCTATACCTTTTCTCCAAAATTAATGTTGCTGAACTTGGTGAATGATGAAGATCTTTTCTCAACTGTTCATTTTCATACAGTAGAGCAGTTGTGGTTTCTCTGAGGAATGCAATTCTTTTTTGTAATGAATCCATTCTGTCTTCCATCTCTTTATTTTCTACCTCCAGGTGCGTAATCAATTCTTTATAATCCTCCTTATTGTTATCAATGTTATGAAGGACAAAATGTAGTACTTTTTCATCCAGTTCATCTTTTTCGTTTTCCAGTTGTTTAATCTTCTCATCTAACTCTTGAGCTTTCTCCTCGCTATAAAAACCCATCCTTTTGGTTTTTAACATTTCTATTTGGTCCTTTCTTTTTCTTATCTCTCCATGCCAAGTATGAAGATGAAACATTAGATCACGTACAGATTTGGTCTTGTTCAGGATCTGTGGATAAGAATCTTGTCTACTTAGCTCTCGCTGCAATTCTTTTTTCCTAACAAAGTCTTGTTCACCAGAAAATCTCACCCGTTTTTCTACTACGGTTGTTGACTTTGTTGTTTTTGCGCCAGTAAAATTCATCAGATTTTCAATTAACTTTCTACGAGTTTCTCGAATTTTTTGTGATTGCTCACCAAAATCATACAACGCTTTAAGTTTTTCTTCAAGTTGTGCTATTTTGTTCAGAGTTTCTTCAGAATTTGATGATTCAGGTCTTGTGTTTACCTGAATCAAAAATTTGGATTTGTACTGAATGTCTACTTTATATGTAAGAAAGTGTACACACTATATGAAATTTGCATGTTAATTAATAACTGTTGTAAATTAAAATCTACCAAGTGTAAATGATTTAGAGGAACCATAAAATGTTCGCAATACATTAATGGACTCTGTATACTTCAAAAGTAACATTTCTGTAAAATGTTATTCTTTGTCTTTAATAAAGAAAGGATAAAATTAAGACCATAGGAATTAAAATTACATTTTGGCCTTAACATTAATGCGAGGATATATTGTTTTACTTGAAACAGGTACGGGATTATAGTTTAGTTAGAGATAAAGGGAGTTAAATACACTGAGTTGTAATTTGCATTACAATGAAGGTTGATTGAGTGTAACAATAACGTTGAACCAAAATCCAGAAGTATTTGCAATTTCTATTTTTTTAAGAAAGTAGTTCTAATATGAAACTATACTGCACATTCTCCTATTTATATCTCTCTTAACGATATGTTTTAAGAAACTTATTTCGATAAAGAAGTTTTACATACGTATTAAAAATTATTTATTTGAAAAATACTACTCAAATAGTTTACTAATATTTTCAAAAGTTTATACACATTTTCAAACAATTTTTTCCTTTTTTTAACGTACTGTGCCCAATCCTGTAAGATTATAGATGTGAATGGGAAATCTAACTGATGTAGATATATAAAACGGATAAAAAGTGTTAATTTTAGGACAGAGTTTTCAACCTATGCTATCTTTAATGCCATTCAAGGTGTGAAGCCTTAGTAGCTAATGGTTCTCCAGCCAAACTTCGTGGAGTCATGGAAATTGTCTGGTACTTAATTAATTAACTTTTTAATTCATCCAACTTCTCACATTGTTAGCAGCCTACCAGACATTATAGAGCTATGGTGGTTATCTTATTCCATTTGGTGGTTATGTTTTTCTCAGGATAATTGTAATTATGATTCTCTTCGATAGCCACAAGTAGTGAGCAGACCAGATCCCATGCTATAAGATCTTGAATGACACAGATCATCATAACTTCTTGGGTAACCATTCTGTATCTACTGAGGTCCCTCATCAGTATCAAACAACTGTTGTTCTGTTACAATCCAGTCAGCATCAGATAAAGCTGGTAGAATAATGTTGCGTATACATCATAATGAGAATGGCCACAATTACATTGCATACTACGTCATACTCTAAACACAATTACATCACAAATACATCATAATAAATATGACCACAATTACATTGTATTGCATACTACGTTGCACTGTGATCACAATCACGTTGTGTTAGTTATGCTTGAAATGAAGGCGTAGAACTTTTTCAAACACCAACATTGTCAACTTTTTGTAAAGGAAATTATCAGAACGACATCAATTTCAGTGAAGAGGAAGTCAAAGCCCTCATTTTGACCGGGTACAACAGGCGGATCTAACCTTGCTCACCTCACTTACCCCTCATTCATTCATTGCACCATGCATTGTTACATTCGGTTGTACCTGGGTGATAATTAGTATCCAACTGATACAGCTTTTCCTATGCTTAAAGAGGTTGTTTTCATTAACAGAAAGTTCACCCACTAAACCTATTAACATTAATTTGTCCTTTTCTTTTAGATTTTTGCTATTTATTAATCATTCTAAATTTTCATTCAATCTGTTTCTAAATTTTAATCTATTTCAATTGATTTTTTTTTCTAAAATCCGTTCCAATTATTGGCACCATAATGGTTTGGGTTTACGCACAGGCTTACTTGCCCATGTAGACCCTATTTTTCCTAATGAAACTGTATCCAGTAACATATTTATATTTATTTTTATTTTCATACATAACTTCTGCCTTCATTTATGTTTTTAAATAAAAGTGTAATGTAAGATACAGATGTATTTTAATTTGCATTATTGGGAAATAAATATCCATTCATTCATATACATCATTATAAATATGACTACAATTACATCACATACTACGTAACTCTGTGACTATAATCATGTTGCAAACACATCATAATGAATATGACAACAACTAAATTTACATACTACGTACTCTGACCACAATCATGTTGCATACACACCATAATGAATATGACCATCAATTATACCACATACTACGTCATAATTAATACAACCACCATTCTTGTTGTATCAGTTACATAAAATTGTAACACCCATCATAAAAAGCCTGAAGTAGTTACATTTTTCCAACAGAGAAATTCATTATATAAGGCAAGGTGGAGAATATGATTAGTTACATAATTTTATTGACAATGGTTTTGGTCTATTTATATTTAACAATTCAAATAGTTTATAGCAATAATTTAAATGCAGTTTATTCATTGAAAAATATATTTTAATTCAAAATTTATTTATCAGTCAATCTTACTTATACATTTAAAGCGTTTAATTGCTGTTATTTACAATGACATATATTAGATGAATATGCACACTTACTTGTTTTGATGGATCTTTTCCTTCATCCATGCTGCCATGAGTATGTCATGTTGTTAAACAGCTTTTGTTTTTATAGACTTGTTATCTGTATGCAGAAAGGTTATCTTTACTTGATTACAACTGTATAAGTTCACATTATTAAAGACATTAGAGAACACAATTACTGTATTATTGTTTAAAATTATTTTGAGCCAAAGCTGCTATAAATTCTAACTATGCAACTTTAAAAATCAAATTAACTTAATCTAAAGAGAATAAGATTTCATGGACCGTAAAGCTAATAGTTCCTTAATTTCTAAACAACATTCTTTATTAACTCGTTAATGAGCGGAATCATCCACACATTCCAACAATAAAAATAAATGTTGCTGATACACTTGTATTCTAATTCTATCATGTGAATTGTACAATGAATATTTTATCAACACTTCACAGATTTTTGTCTCACTTATATCCTTACAAATTCATTTTATTAATGCAATGAAAGGGGCTAAATTTCATATCCAATAAATTACTAACAAAAATCTTGAACATACATTTTTAGCTGACTATGAGAAACCTATTGCAGTTATAAAAAAACTAAGAAATTAATTGGAATAGGCTTCATTTTGTATAAAACCAAATTACTTGTACTAAGAAAAAACTTGTTAAAATCACCTTATCTTTTGAAAATAAATTTTATTTGGATATGGGAAGTACTCATCTCAATTATGAAAAAGCTGAGCAATTTCTAGTTCGACCATTTTGTTTATTACCATAAAATTCCTCAATTTTTCTATGAATAGTATTTCCTACTAAATTGAAAACTTTTATAGAATAAAGTTAATGAGCATGGTATGATTCCTGATGTCACCATTTATCAGTCATTGCAAATTTTACCTGCCATTTAAAAATTTGTTGAAGATTTATCTATGGTATCCACAGTAAAAATGTTACTTATGAATTGTCTGTGGTATCCACGGTAAAATATTTGACACTGGGGTACCTGTTAGCAGTGAAAGGGTAGATGAAAGACTGAAATGCCACAAAGGATTAATTGTTGCTTATTGGTGTGTTTTTCCTTTGTCCTGATTATTGGATGTTGACACTTCACACAGATCATGGAACATACTGAAAATCCCTGTTGGCTCGTTAGAGGTAATATATTCAACATACTGAGAAAAAGGACTCTGGCACTAAAAGGTTAAATATAAAAAACCATTACATTGAAAACAGGGAAACCGATATCCTAATTTTTTCTTCAGCTGTAACATATTTCGTTTTTAGAACTATTTGTTCACATCTTATGTCAATATTATAGATACATACAGGAAATGTCAAATTTAGTTACATGAGATATTTTAGAAAAACTTACAGTTTATAAACACTGTAAAAAACAAAATTTTGTATTAATCAAAATAAAAACATTCAGTACAATCAGCTGATAAAATTGATATTATCAATATTATACTTTTAATGTATTTTAATGATTGTAAGAATGTCTCTGGGATGCTTTACATTGTGAAATAAACTGAAATTATACAGATAACTAGATAATTTCCATAACACTGTCATGGCACGGTTTAAAATGCCTGTAGCATAAAACACTTTTAATTAGTTTCAATATATCAGAGAAAAGTTAATAATTATGGTGGTACACTTATTTATGCTTCTAATAGGCTAAAATGTTGTAATATTGATATTGTGTTCGTTTTGTGTTGACAATCATTTTGAGGCATGTGCTTTATTGCTTGACGAACTTAAAGATTATTGTTATAAGTTTGTAAATCGTAACTCCTGCAAGTGATGAGTGTTTGTTTTTGGAAAAACTTGAAAGTCTCTTGATATTTTTGACTGATAAGTGGGCTAATTATAGACTGGTGTGTGGTGGTGACATTAATGCTCAGTTTTGATGTAACCAAAGATTGTAAGGTCTGTCAAAGAATTTCTAAATCTTTTTGAGACAATTCAATATGTATTGTCATAACTCTGAACCTACTCGTTCTAATGCGTGTTTGGATAATGTTTTTTCAAATATCCCACTTCAAAACTATTTTTCTTTTGTGGAACATTTCCCATATTCAGACCACAACGCGCTATGGTTCAGGGTCTATGTCACCAGTAAATTCCTCAACTGTCCACCCCAGCACCTGTAAGGAGTCAACCGGTGAAGAAGCGAGTTTACTCACGGGACAAAAACCTTTCAACTAAGGAATGAACTCTCAAGGATCAACTGGAATCATACATTATGTTTTAGTGTTTTGTGTTTTTAATGATGCTGATGCCTTTTTTTAATAGGTTCTTTAGGGTATTTATGTATATCTTTGATAATATTTTTCCTCTTAAGGAATTAAGTTGTTATGCCCAATAATAAAACTAAAAACAAGGGGTAACTGGTTTAATGACGATTTAAAATATCTTAGATCTTTGTTAATGGTTCTTAATGACAAGTACAAAGTTTCTATGTCTATATGTGATAAAATTGTTATGCCAGACTTAAACGGTCTTATCGAGCAGCCATTGATGAAGCAAAAATAAATTACAATGCTAATCTTATAGAAAACTCAAATAACAAGTGTAAAGCTGCCTGGTCCATTGTTAATGATATTAACAATACAGTTAAATATAAGTCGAACTGGGACTTAAACCCTGATAGTTTTAATAATTATTTTATTGATTCCATAACTGAAATAAGGTCTAATATAAAAAAAGCCTAGCTCAGTATTGGCTACTGAAATGTGCCCAATGTTTGCAAACCCAGATAGTTTTAAGTGGAATCAAGTGTCAGTTTCTGAAATAAGGTCTGTTATAAGTCAAATGAAAAAAACAGATAGTAGGGATTTCTATGGCCTATCTAGCAATATGTTGAAGGAAATAGTGGATCAATGTTGCAGAACCACTTACCATTAGTATTAATTTATGCCTTGAGCAGGGTGTATTTCCTGATAGTCTGAAAATTTCTAAAGTAATACCGGTATTTAAAAAAGGGCCTACAACAAGTCCAGCAAGTTTCCGTCCCATCTCGCTTATTCCAGTCTTTGGTAAAGTAATTGAGCACATTGTCTATAAGCAGGTAAGCCTGTACTTGGAATCGCATGGATTTTTGTCTGATCAACAGTTTGGCTTTAGGCAAGGTAGATCAACAATATCTGCCATTGATACTGTAGTAAGGGGAGATTCTCAACGCTTTTGAGTCCAAAGAGTATGCCTGGGCCACTTTTATGACCTAAGCCGTGCTTTTGACTGTGTTGATCATAGCTTGTTGCTTGAAAAGATGGAACAGTATGGCATCAGTGGATCTGCAAAACAATTTTTTTAGATCTTATCTGTCTAGGAGGAGTCAAGCTGTTTTATCTTGATGGCCGGTGGTCTTCAGCTAGGGAGCTTAGATGTGGTGTTTCCACAGGGGTCTATATTGGGGCCCTCTTTTGTGTTCTTAATAGCAATAAATTGATTTACCTATTAATATTCAACAGTCTAAAAACTTGTATGTATGCTGATGACACCAATTTTCTTTCTTTTGATAATAACTTCATTGATTTACAATTACAAGTCAATAATACCTTAGAACTAGCTTCAAATTGGTTTTCAGCTAATAACTTACTTTTAAATAATGACAAAACTAAATCAGTTCTGTTTAGTCTTAGGCCTGTTAAAGATGATATTGAGTTTGATAATTGTGTCAAGTTTTTAGGTGTGTACATTGATTGTAAGCTGTCATGGGCAAAAACACATTGAACAAATATCAACTAGACTATCTCGTGTGATTTATCTATTAAGACGTCTTATGAGTTGTGTTCCTAAACAGTATATTGTTACTGTTTACTATGGTCTATTTCAGTCCATAATAAGCTATGGTTTGATTTTCTGGGGCAATTCCAGCAACCTTAAAGATATCCTTGTGATTCAGAAGAAGGCTGTTCGAGTAATTACCAAGTCTCACTACCTGACTAATTGTAAACCACTTTTTATTAATTTAGGTATTTTAACTGTTTTTAATCTCTATATATTTTATTTGTTGTTATATATTCATAAAGATATTTTATCATATAATGTAAGGAATGAAATCCATGAAAGATTTACAAGGCATGGTAATCATCTTGATGGTACCCTTCACAAGATTGGAAAAAATTAGATCTAGCCATACTATAATGTGTATTAGACTATAATAATAAGTTACCACTCTCAACCAAGAGATTTATCTTTTAGTCTCTTTAAATGTAAGTTACATAGATGGCTGGCTGCTCATCCTTCTATAGTATCGATGATTTTTTAAACATGCAAAATTCTGAAATTAATGTTTTGTAAGTTTGTTATATATGTACAGATTTATTTATTTTTATTTATTGACTATTTATTTTAGTTTAATTATTTAGTTTAAGATTTTATTTGATATTTATCAATGTTATTTTAATTCAAGAATTAGGTATAGCAAAAATGATGTTTTATATTATCAATTTACACTAGTTAGTCCTACCTAAGTAGTATAAACATTAACTATGACAAGTTATGATTTGTAACATATAAATGATGACCATGTCCGATTGCTATATGCCTAAAGACAATAAAGATTTTGATTTGATTTGATTTGAAAACTATTGTTATAACACCGTTAAAAGTAGTATTTAATTTTGATTTTAGAAACATGTATAGAAATATTTATTTTAAAGGCATTCTTACTATTTCAAGTAGTATCTTAGTTCTTTGTTTCTTTTACATTATTAATACTGTTGAATTTCCATTAGATTAGAGAGTGCAAGATTCAGCTTGATATTATTTACATAGCATATGAAACTCATATTTCAAAACATACAGTAGTTCATAATCATAGTTTATTTGTTGATATAAAATAAAATAATGATGTAATTTTATTGTAATATATCGCCTTGAACTTTGGAAGATTTTCTCACTTTTCAACTTATTAAGAGTTTTTAAAATATGTCAAAAACTCCTTACATCTTGTACTTTTTTTAGTTAAAGTTTGTATTCTCCACCTAAATTAAGCTCATAATAATAGTTTTGGTGTTGTTATGATAAAGGAAAATAAAGAAAATAATTAATTCCTTTTGTAAAGTTGTTTTCTAAACATTTTTAAACGTTTCCATGTATTGTAAATGCGTTTTAAAAACCCGCCTGATGAAATGTTTTTGGGTTTCCAATAAAGAAGTGCCTTTCGAATAAAACATAGACAATGATTAACTTTTTTTAGATCAGCCAAAGAGCTCTTTCATTGGTTAGTTGTCTTCTGCAGGTATTAGTATTAGTAGTTTAATTTTGGTTTATTATCTAAACATCCTACTATGTTCAGACAAATGACTTTCAACAATCAGTATTAATGTTGGCTCATTGCTTTCAGTATGTGAATGCTATAAATCTGTGTCTGTAATGCACATTAATGATGGATCAGTGGAGAAAGTCACATTACAAGTTTTATATTTCAGAAGCATGATCAAAATTGTTCTTCATAATACTTTCTTCGATGTCATTAGGCTATTCAGAAATGTGGAGAATAATATTGTCTTCATGTTGTAAATGATAATTTAGCATATGATCTTAAAGTGCAGAATTTTTTTTATGAGATTGGACTTTTAGGAGATTTCTGAATTAACCATAAGATTGAATAAGATGACCACTGCAGGCATTGTGATGCAGGTATAGTATCCATCTGTACAATAGAAGGTGGTGGATGAATGAAAAGGAGTCCCCACTGTGGGTATCAGTGCGCATTATATCATTTGTTTCCATTTATGTTTTTGACAATATAAAAAATAGACATGTTTTGAAATTACTATACTGACTAAATGAGTTATTCAGTTAGTTATTACTATTAAGGTGAAGTAATAAATTTTAGGATGTTAGTCAATTATGAGTGACTGTACAAAACTGTAGGGAATACGAGTATATGTTGAAATTTAGACTTCATCCTTAGCTTTCCATGGACTGCATTACTTCTAAGAGCCTGTCGGTCAAAGTTGATAAAGGGTCGGGCAGTCTATATTTGCTATAGTATGAAGTTTATAAATAAATTTCATTTAAGAAAATAATAATATTTACATTTATTTATTTATTTACAAATAATAATTCTAACACTGTTCGAACAATTATAATTATTTTTTTCTATATTTAAAACAATTAGCTTATGACAAAGATAATGCAGGCAAATGCTAGAAGGATGCCACAGGAGATGACGATGATTCCAGAGAGACCAAGATAGACAAACAGGTTGTGGGCTTCCTCTGACAGTTTCTCTACAAAATATAAAATAATTTCACAATGTGCCACGTGCAAAAATTTCTGTTAATTGGCACTCTTTAATAAACTAAAAACAAATAATAAATTATACAGGGTGCGGCAAAATAACCTCCCTATTTTTAAATGCTAATAAAAACCACAGTTTTTTCCAAACAACAAATTTATTCATTTTAACTTATTCTATGACATGGGAAGTTTTTTCTACTTTCTTTTAAAAAGAATATCAGATAAGTTGGTGGCCGTGGTTATCAATACATTGTTGTAAGCGAATTCTGAAACTGTCGTGGACTCTCGAGCATGGCTTGAGGTATGCGCACTTCCTCCCGTATAGCTTGCTTCAGATCTTGCAGGTTTCTGGGGCGATGTTTGAACACCTCGGCCTTTAAGTAACCCCACAGAAAAAAGTCACATGGGGTTGAATCGGGTGATCGCGCTGGCCACACAATGTCCCCTCCCCGAGAAATCAACTGGCCAGGAAACATTTGTCTCAAAATGTTCATTGCTATTCGGGCAGTATGTGCTGTGGCAACGTCCTGCTGGAACCACACATTCTCGAAAGCCCTCTGTTGTAGGGCAGGTTCAAAAAATTCTGCTAGCATGTTGGCATACCTGTTTGAGTTCACAGTAACAACATTGCCATCCTCTTCAAAAAAATGAGGGCCAACGATTCCACATCATGATAATGCGCACCAAACAGTCACACGTTCACTATGAAGAGGCCTCTCATGGATTTCCTTCGGTTTGTTTTCACTCCAATAGCGAAAATTCTGTTTATTCACACTTCCAGACAGATGGAAATGCGCTTCGTCACTGAAAAAAACAACAGTGTCTGGTGGGGACTTTCCAAGATTATTTGACACGCTTCCATACGACTCTGCCAATCACGTTGAGACAGCTCTTGGACAACAACCATCTTGTAAGGATGGAAATGAAGATCCATGTGTAGAATTCGACGAACACTACGGTCGGACATTCGAAGGGCGGCTGCATGTTTGCGAGCTGATCGTTGAGGATACTGCAAAACTGATTGCCTAACCGCATGAATGTTTTCTGGTGTACGAGCACTACGAGGTCTTCCACCTCGTTTTTTTTTCACAACAGAACCAGTTTCTCTGAAGTTTTTCACCCACAGCACAATAGACTTGCGGTCCGGTACTGAATCATGAGGAGGAATTTGAAACCGTGTTCGGAATTCGCGTTGAGCCATGATAACTGATTCATTGTTACGAATGAACGATTTGACCGCAAAAGCTCTCTGTGCACTTGTCCACACCATGATGGCGACTGACGACTGGTGCCTACGGGCGGAGAGTCACTTAAACTTCCCCCTCTCCTGCGTCGATTGTGGCTATCCCCACCATTCTGAGTGCCTCCCTCTACTCACAATAAAGCAATGAAAATAGGGAGATTATTTTGCCGCGACCTGTATTTCCACACTATAATTAAAAAATATTAAACAGAAAGGAATCAAACTTTGCAATTAAACAACTTGCTCCAAACACACTCAATTTTATACCTTCAACACCCTTAGTTTCATGGTTTTCCGATAAAAAAGAGCGGAGACGCTGCGGATTAGGAACACATTCTGATGTATATGCGTTAAGCTCTGTCCAGTCATGAAATCTGAAAAAAATAAAATGATGAGAATGACGATAGTAGTTTGTTTGAATCATAAATTAGACATTCAAGTAATATGACACATATTAATATTATTTTCATTTTTAATAAAAGAAATCTTCGAAAGATATGACTAATGTTACTTATAACAATTTTTAGATCTTATGAGTTGCTTAATTTGTTCTAACAGCAATTTACATGCAGAAAGAACTCAATAGTAATATCTGGTTGGTTAAATAAAGATTTCATTCATTCATCAAAGCAGTAGTTCAATTACGATTATTATATATTTTATTGGTTTATTAATTTCTAGATCCATGACCCTAAGAAATGTATGTACTAATTTTTATAATTTTAACTATTGAAAATATCCAAAAATCCAATGTAAGATAATTATATATCATCATCAAGAACGTAGCCAGGACAATATTTTTGGAGGATCAAGACGACATATTTTTCCGTAGTGGACAGAAAGTAAGGCAAGTGTAGCCAATCGCTCATTCCTCATTTTGTTCCTGAAAAAGTTCTTGACCCATTTCAATGTTGAGAACGATCTTTCAGCAGTACACATCAGTAATACTGAATTATTTAAATAATAGTAATAATAATTTTCTAAAAAAAAAGTAATTGACAAATATTACAAATTTGGCGGGGGTCCGTACCTCTTGGATATATATATATAAAATTTGCCCTGATCATCCTAGATTATACATTGTCACTCAAAATGATTATATTGCATCATTTCATTAGCTATAAGACTGCTTGTCTCAAACCATCCTCAAGAGAAAAATTAAAAATACTTCATTCTTTCTACAAAAGCGTACTAAATGTGGATTTTTAGTCTTTTGGTTCCACATGATACCAACACTTTTACTATGACAGTGGCGCATAACTGAAGGATATGATTTAGTCTACTCACAAATAATCCATTAAAAATAGAAACTTGCATAAAACTTATGACATGTATTTTTTAAGACAATAATAATACTCTATAAAATTCTCCATATTTGGTGCTGTTGCTTTTACAGCTAGTTATGAGGATTAAGATAATATACTTACTGATCACATTGACAAACAAACTCTGTTTCAGAGCAAATCATTCGAAAGTCTATGCATTGGTCATGATTAACGCATGGTTCACCATGTTTCCTTGAGTCTGAAAAATTAAAAAATTTAACTGATAAAATGAATATGTTAATTAAAATACTTCAAAACATTAAATTTTCATTGTCGTAATAATTGGCTGAGCATTAGCGAAGGGAATGGACAAATTTTATTTCTGTCTGTCTGTCTGCACCATTTCATTTCAATATCTCGAAAATGAACTGACCTGTAGACTTGAAATTGTGCATGAAGCTTCATTTCTACATGAGGAACACTGAGTTTGATAATTGTGCATGTCACTCCAATGGATTTTTCTGAGTGTTAACGAATATTTTTACGTTGGTCTCATGGATAACCACAATGGTAACGAGAAAATAGCAGAGTAAATAAATTTCTCAACAAACTCGATACACTCATACAGGATTTAAACATAAGTCAAACGTTTCTTTATTCATTTACATCAAGTACAGAGATAGTGTCAAAAGGTAATTGGAATTAATTATAAAATCTATAAAATAGTGTAGAGTCCATGACATTAAAGTGTATGAAGCGTCTGTTGGTTGAGACGTTTTGGTTGAACTTCTCAAGTGTGAACATATAGTGTAAGCAATCTTTCTAAAAACAATTTAGAAAGTGCAGTTCAGTTGAGTCTCCCTTTTTACCTGTATTTTTTTGGCAGGGTTGAAAGGGCCTCTCTGCAGCTTTCCAAAGAATGGAAGTTTGCAAGGATTCTAATTGTCTTTTATTGATGTATTAAAATTCTGTTTGTGTTGGCTTTTGAAGTTCTTCCTCATACAGCCAGACCATATCTTAAATGAGTTTCAAATAGTGCAAAGTAGGCAGCCAGTCTTCCAATTCCTTGTTCCGTTTGAGTGCATATAGGCTTGTGTTAAGTCTATTAAATCGCTGATCAGTATGAGCAGTTCAAGATAAACTAGAGTCAATTATGACCTCAATAACATTGATTTAACCAACTTCTGGTATGCAATAATTTTCTCTGTTCTTCCAAATCTTAATTGGCTACTTTTAGAGGGGTTTACCACTAAGTTGTTTCTATTGCAAAACTGATATGCCATGTTAACAGCAATGAAAGTATTCAGGCATAGATTTTCAGGTGAACAGTCAGCGTGCATCAAAGTGCAGTGTCCAGGGCAATTATTGTTACTTTAGTTATGAAGCTGTTATAAGCTTCTGAACTTAAAGATGTATACACTTTTTTCCTCCATTCATTTAGTAGCAACCATTTCAGCTCATGTAAGTTTCTACCTCCAGCTGCTTTGTGCACTGATTTAGGTGGTTTTATTTCCTCTAAAATGGCAAGATCAACAAGGCCAACAGACGCTGTTGTTGGCGGCAAAATGTTTGTCCATACTGCCCAGCGCTTCATCACCTAACGAAGGCTCTGGTAGCTGTGGTGAATGCTGCTCTGTTGCGTCGCTGGTATAGTGCTACCAAATACAGACCTGTTTCTATTTTGAAGTGCAAATGACACTTGTGATGGTTGATCTTGTGTGTCATTGACAACAAGACAACCACAACAACAACAAAGGACAACTTGTCTTTGTTGTTGTTGAGGACTTTATAGTCCTAACTTCGCCTCTAATAAAGACATTTTTCATTTCATTTTATTCCACTCCTGTCGTCTAGCTAGGATGTCCCCTAGTGTGTCAACATTTATGTCTCATGATTTAAAAAAATGTTTATTTTCCATTTAGTGTGATCTATTATACAAGTTAGACTAGCTATTGAATTGTCTAAGTTACTATCTGGTGATCTGTATGTACCCACAATATAGAGGTAAAATCTTTGTTAAAATTCATCATGATTAGTGCAACCTTAGTGTATGAAAATGCTCAGCAGTATGCTACATGACAATCTGCAAGTCTGTAATTGGCATGGATGGAGAGGGCTACTAGGCCAAAGCCAGGCAACCCTTTAATGGACTCTGTATGGTTTTGTCTAAGTCTGTGCCATGTTTAAATGATGACATTGGATCTCTTTAATTGAGCTAAGGATAAAAGGTAATTCAATTTGCATTGAAGTTCTCTTATATTTTGATGCAGGATGATAAGTTTTCTTTTTTTTGAATGTTTGTTTGTGTTTCTTTGAAGTAAATACACAGTTCTGAAAAATTATGTTTCTCCTTGGTCCCTTTCTTCTGTACCTATTTCCAAATCTGTGATCGTTGCTTTGCTTAGAAGTTCACCTTCTTAATGCAGCATCTGGAATCTGTTGGAATATGGTCTAAGAATAGAAAGAAAAACTTCTTGACCAAAGCCATACAACTCTGCATAGTGGCAGCAGCTATAGTGAATCCTCCCCAAGTGCATGTCCAAATGACTCAGACTAGAAGACTTCCTTTTACAAGAAAAAAGAAAAACCAACCAGCAACAAGGGGAAAAAGTCACTTCACCATGCCACTCCAAATGACAAAGATTCCAGATGCTGCACTAAAAGGAAGGTGAATTGGAGCTAAATTCAACATTAACATCGAATCAACCCTTCCAACCATAACTATATTATGTGTAAATTAAATTGTTTTTTTGTCCAGTTGAGCTTCTGTTCCTGCCAGTTTTTGCTGAAGATTTTCTATTTTTCTCATATATTTGTCTTCCTCAAGACTGAATTCTTCAATCAATGCTTCAGCACTAGTAAGTGTGGATTGCAAATTTTCCATCTAGTAATTTGTTTTTCTTCTTCTAGTAATTTGTTTTTCTTCTTCTAGTAATGCAGACCCTTTTTGCAGCCATTTCCAATTTATCTTTCTTGTCATTGTTTCCCCCTAAAAGTTCCTTCTCCAGTGAACTGTTTTCCAAGATTTTTTATTGATCCATTTAAATGATAATATTAATGTTGTGTGGTGTGCGTACATAGAGGGTTATTCTTCCTTGTATGATAGTTACGTTCTTTGTGAGGGAGTGTTTCTTAGGGTAGCTATAAAAGGTCCTAATCATACTGTTATTCTGTGTCTGTTGTGGCTTTATTCTATTTGGAGTTATTCCATTTCCAAGATTCAATGTCGATCTTGCATTGCCGTTGAATTTCTTATCAAACCAGTCTAGCTATTTAGAATGGAACCACTGATTGCAAGTCCAGGTACATTAAATCTCTTTGTGCTTAACTCCAAATATGCATGTACCACAGGGATATCTGGATATTTTAGCTGAAGTAAAGTGGATTTTGTTGATATCAAAAGCTAAGTGTTTGACTGATTCCTGTTCTCAAAAACGATTTGAATTCTTGTTTGTCTCCATAATTGAAAAATAGGCAATCACAAAGAGTATGCAACTTTTAGAATTTGATCTAATTATTTGTTCACAATTTAATTAACCATACAAATAAATAAAATAATACCATCAAATAACTAATAGTTAACTTAGCGGGCTGATAACATGGGCTGATAAATTAATTACACTTGTTTCTTTATATTTTCCCGGGATTAAATAATAGTAAGCTAGTGCATAGCTTAGTGGTTGTATCTTGAGTACCCTTTGATTAGAAGTTCATCATCCAACCAACTGAGCCATGCACAACTAATAAGGCGATAAAACTAAATTTGTGACGAACACTAAGTTTCTTCATTAAATGGCAATACGTGGATTATCCTGATTGATGGAAAGATAGTGGATGGATGCAGTATTGAATCACTATCCAAGGGTGGTTACATTTTATAAGAAAGGTAGTCATATCTTTATCTTTGTTACACTAGAATTGTAATGTACTTGATCTTACAAAGTTTTACAAACCTGATCTTTTGATGTTTAACACTCTCTCTTAAAAAGTTAAGTATCAAAACTACTACCTACTTTGAATGAAGCAACACATTAAAAAATTACATCTACAATGTCCATACATTTCTTATGATGCCTTATGTAACGGAATGTATATAATATGAGAAGTAAAACTATACAATATCAGAGACAAACAATATCTGAGGAACCACATGGAATATGAAACATGGATTTCTATATCCATAGTTTCTAACTGATTGTAACCAAACCATAGTCTGTGGAGCTGGTGTATCCATTCAATTAAGTTTCAGTATAGTATGGCTACAATATTACCATCAGTGTAACAAATTATCTTTCAAAGCTAATAATGAAATATCTTCAGATATATTTGATGTGAGCAAATACCTAAGGTGTATTGCCTGGTATTGACTGCCTGCAACTGCAACGTTTTCAATTTATTTGGACTGAATAGCTCCCATTATTTCAGCAACACTTGACTTTAGACCAATATTTTAGACCCAATCTAGAAGTCGAACTCTGAAGTCGAAAGTTCATAGCTTTCTTAGTGAAAGCACTTGTGGTGTAATACAACAGGGTCCTTAATTTAAAAAAAAAAAAATTAGTCAATATACATGGAAATTGATATCCATGCATCACATAGTCACCCATTTTTCAGTGTTCATTATTAATAGGACAAGAAGAAAATTACGCACGCAAAATCATGGGTAATTCTTACTTCCGGTTTTTTCACTTCTAGTTCAAATTAGTTCGATTTTCCTACGCAAAAATTGGAGGTTTATTTTGCCCGCGAGAGAAACAATATATAGACCTACATATAATTTTGCAATGAGGTTGATTCAAAACAGTACAGTTTTGTAAATTGTATTGATGGATGTATATATATATATATATATATATTTTGTTATTGAAAATTAAAAATGAAATCAACATTCAATAATAATTCAATTACTTACATTAAGACAGTTGCCCGTCCAGATGTAAATGAGATGTGCAGTAAAGTACACATGTTTTTGCTTCCCAATCTATGTTCGCAATATTCATACTATTTCACGGTTCCAGTCCAGGGAATGATCTCAATATTTCTATTCCTAATCAGTATTGTATACCTCATCAGTGAGAAGATTGACGCGATGTCCCCTCAATGAGTTTCTGTGATTAAAATTGCTTTTAGTGTCTCGTGTATTGCTTTGTGATTCCACTTGTTCCCACAAGGTCTAAGGAAACAAAATGCAATACTTTACATACATTTTAATTTTTAAAGTATAAAATTTTTAAATACTTTACATACGCACATTTCTAATTTAGTAGGCCGACATCCAGAATAGGTAAAGTCCAATATATATTAATTGGTTTGACTTATTTCCAAGGAGTGTTGTTACTTGTGTTATGCTTTCACTCTATAAAAATGAAAACAAATTGAAAATACTGGTTAAATTACTTAAACATATGGTCGTGCTGTCATAATACAATGTTTACACAGAACGATTACATTTAACAGGCTCTTTCATGTTACACAACTTTAAAGACCAAGATGGGAATTTTTGCTAGAAACCAGTGGGATGTAGCCCAGAGGGATTTTCCAAATAAGAATAGCCTTATATTCATCCCAGGTACCCTAAGAATGTCGATATAAAATTTCACTACAATCGGTTCAATGAATAGATTACACGTCAAAACAAAACAAACAAACAAAGGTACTTTCGCATTTATGATGTTATTAGGATTTTATTTTCTTATTATAAATATCAGATACATTATTCGATATTTTGAGATGACAGCAACACATGAAATCTACCTTTCTTCTGATTACGCCAAAAGGGATATTTTCCATTAGCAACACTTTTTCCCTATAAGGGGAGAAAGAAATAATTAAATATGTTACAAATATGATAAAGCATGTTTTTAAAATATACAGACATTTTAAATCATACAGGTTCAAGCTTTGCTAACACTAAGCCAATAAAAATGTGTTAGTTACACTCCATCACAATAAATATTGAATCACAAAACGTACTTGCTCAAATATATATTTGCAATGATCTTGTTTTGAAAGATATAACTAGTTTTGCTATAATAAATCCCTTTCTAATCTAAACGTAAACTCATTAAAATGGTTTTTAAATGGCCTAACAAAAATAAACATGTGTAGAACTATTCCTTCTAGTAATATAACTACTAATTTCAATTAGTAAAACTGGTTCAAACACTTACGTTCTGTCCATTCAAGATGTGTGTTTTCACTTAAATGAAGACAGTAAATAATTAATAGCGCAATTCCGATTTTTAAATATTTCACTGCCATCTTTATTGCATGAGCAACATTAAAGTTGAAGGGAATGATGTATGAACATGTCACTGCATAGGAGTTTCTGAAGCTCATCCAAAAATAGCACTGTCTTCTTGACTCAGTGCCAAGGTATGTCAACACATTTGTCCAATTATCACTGGAAGATGAAGATTTTTATTGTTGAGTACGTACATTATTACTATTCATTTAAAATAATTTTCACACTTTCTAAGAAAAAATGCTTAAATTCTAACTTTTATTTATAAGAAAAAGTTCTTTCAAAACAGTAAACCAAACAAATATACAAAAAATTGGTCTTATATAACTTAAGCTGTATTTGTAACCAAAATTAGCAGTTTAATAAGTCAAGATACAAATCCATTAGGTGTACTCCTGGAAATTGCAGTTGAGAGTCCACAGCAATTGGTGATAATTGTGATTCTCTTTTTGTATATGAACTTTTTATTCATCCAAACCATACAATTGCATTGTTTTTTTATAATATTAGTATAGTAAAACTTGCAATTACAGGCCCATTGAACAGATTGATAAAACAGGTCAAGGACATGCTACTTACTCTCCCATGATCCACAAGACCAACACAAAACCGTCTTTGTCCAATAGTGCAGTTCCACACTCAAAAAAATACTACAATAAAAAATATTGGGATATAATATGACATGTATTTTTATATATAATATATTTACTATGTATACAACTACACAAATTTTGAAACATGAAATTATTAATTGTGTTTTTTTTACCACGGATGACTGGTTGACGTCCACTATATGCATTACACATAAACGCTCGACGATGAACATGTACATATACACACAGAATATGAACTTCAAGTTAAATATAATTTACAAAGCACGATATTGTGTTACTGTATAATGTTGGGTTTTCATGTACAAAGTGTGTCAGAAACACATTATAGCGATCGGTTAGTAACTATCATTATAATTAATGAATGTATGTAAATATAAATCAACAAAAGATACATCTATTTTACTTTTTTGGTGATTTTAATGTCATCATAATAGTGATATTAAGGACTCTATTGCTTTATTAGACACTCTTTTGGGTTTATAGTTTAAGACAAACTATTACAGGCATCAACCTGAGATCTGAGAGGATAGGAAGGGTAACATACATTTTGTTAATTTTTAACATAGCAAATTTGGTTTTTATTTAACAGTTTCTTAGAAGCAAGTAGTTGAACCTAAAAGAATAAAACTAATAATTTTTTGTTTGAAAAATATTGAAAAACATTGCCACAAAAATTGGAATAAAGTATTAAATGAGAGAGATGTTGAAAGGCAAATCATTAAACTGGTAAGTAGGCATTCATGGCCATTGTTCGGTGTCTATCTCGCCCGAAGTGAGGTCTGTATTATATTTGTCAAGCCCACGAGTCGCAGACGGACTTGTCATTCTGAAAACTTACCAAGCATGAGTCTTGTGGTTTATTATATGTCAACTGTTAAAATATATATATATATATATATATATATATATATATATATATATATAGACTAGCAGTTGCCCGCGGCTTTGCACGCAATTTCCTGTTGGAAAACAGTACACTATATTCACATATTCTTTTTCTATCACATTCTAAACATTCCTGAGATAATTGATAGTCGTTCTTTTGTAAGCCTCTTGGGCGCATTATGACGGTATGTACCATATTTCCTGCCTCTATCTTTTGTGGTTTTGGTAGGTGTTGAAAAGTTATTCAGTACAATTAATTTATAAGGATCAATCTCTATAAACTAATTAGGTTATTGTGACAGGTCAAATTACGACATTTAAATATTCGCGGGGAATAGGCAGACTGTGACGTCAGTGAATCACATGTTGTCGGATTGAGATTTATTTAATTAAGAACAGAGAAATATATTAAACTTTATACGGGAACAAATTTAATTAATTAAAATGAAATATACATAACCAAAATTCGTGTTTTACAAAAGTATTAAATAAAACTACGCAGAAAAGCCAATTGTGGGATAAAATGACTTGCGTATTGATGACGTCAGAAAGCACATGTTGCTAAAACTTAAATAAAAAGCTTTAGAAAAATAATAAAAGAAAATAGAAAGACTTAAATTGATCAATTATAGTGAACGTGATAAATTTCGACAATTATAAGAAAGAATCAAATTATATTTAATCGTGAAGACGCTGATTTGAACGGGAGAGGGGATGAACATTGTGTGAACCGATATGCGTAGTTTTATACGGAGAATCCTTCTTCTCTGTCTGGACTTGAAGCAGTAAGGACGTCTACTCGTATAGATGAAATTTGAAACTGTACAATAGTGCATTGAAGTTGTAATTAGGGATGGGATGTTGTGTTAGTGAACAAAAATCAAAGCAAAGTGAGTAGAACTAGACAGCATAATATAAAATAAATTGACGTCAAAGTCATTTGCTTTGTCTTTCATTGAGTATCCCATCTACAAAGAAATGTGGTAAGTAAGATAATAAGCTTTAAATTAAAGAATATTACTTTCAAAACTTATTTGATTCAAAGTGATTGATAAGAACAGTGAATATTTTGTGAACTTTATTATGATATAAACAATCATATTGATCAGAACTTTCAATAGAGTAATATTAAGGTTAAACCATTATTCAACCTACTTAAAAAACCTGAGATAATATAGACCCAGTGCTAGTGATATATATATATATATATATATATATATATATATATATATATATATATATATATATATATATAAAACGTGTAGCCTACTTTCATTAATACAAACTACACTTTCAACAACACCACAGACATTGAAGTTTGATCGTTATTTAAATATCAACTTGGAATAATATGAGTTAGCCAACACGAAGCAAGTCGCATAACCAATGAGGGGCAGCACACTTTGAATACCGATTGTGAGAAAATTGGGACAGCAACTTGGGACCTGGAACGTAGCAGGATGGCACACAAACGTGGCGACCAAAGTGGATCGTAGCATTATAAAGAATCAAATTCGGTCTGTTAAAATTAATTTTCTGTCTAAGATATTTCCAGTATTATTGTGGAGTTTGCCTTGTGCTCCGATTAAGAAAATGTATCAACGAAAACCAATTTTGATTATAAAGCATCTTCTTTCGGCTCTTTTCATTGACCTTCGATCTAACCAATTTCGATTACCTTATGTGCAAACATTCACGGTTTTGTACAATGAGGTGGCTTTTATATCAGCGTTTAATAGTATTTTCATAGTATTAGATGGTTTATTGATTATTGTTGGTGCAATCTAAATTTAAAATTAGGTAATAACTTCTTCTATGCATTACATTACTGATCAAGCACTTTACAATAATAATTTTCTAAATTTTAAATGTAAACAAATGTTTCTGCCTCTTTGATGAACTTCAGCTGAAAGTATTAACAGCTGTCAAGTATCAGTTCACTTTGTATTGTGTGTCGTAGCGCAGTCTGCTGGATCAAAGGTAAAACATTCCAAAATCAACAACAGTTTATAAATAAAATATTGATTAAATAAACAATTTAAATTGGACCGAATTGTAAATCTAAACCATTCTCGAATTCCATTGAAAACTTACAAAAAATGTCATCAAAATCGGTCCAGTCGTTTAGGAGGAGTTCAATCACATACACATGAACACAGAAAATATATATATATATATAAAGATATAAATGAATGTTTTCTGCATGTCCTTTACAGAATCATAAACTATTTGACAGATCATTATGAAAATTTGTATGTATATGTATTTTTCCACGGAGAAGGTTTAATGCTATGCTATGCCCATTGATGTAACTCGCCACCAAGCGGCACTGCAAAAGATAAAAGTTTTCAAAGCACCTGCACACTATAAACTGCGATTACGAGACAGTTATGTGTATTAAATAGCCAATCACTATTTGCAGGCGGTAAGTTATGATGTATATTTGTCTTTAAGATAAATTTCTAATTGAACGAGTACGAAGCGGCGGGAAACAGCTAGTATCAAATAAATTAAATCAAACCCGAACTATGTTACACTGTTCAAGTATACTTTCAGTTTAACGCAAGTTAAAATATACCATTGAATGATACACGCCTATGATAGAGACAGTACAATAGGTTCGCCTTGACCATATATTGAAAACCGTTTACGTACAGTGATGAGATTCAACACCATTGTAGGTTTATTGAAGGTAATGCACAGCCAGAAGTTAAGATTTTTCATTCCACCCCAACTAAAGTGCCGAAGAGACGCTCTTTGATCTTTTAGGCTTCTTAGTCCAACATAGGTATGTATATGTGTATGTAAATTTTATTCCAACGATTATATTGGCAAAACAATAATTCTTTTAAAAGAAATAATAACCAAACCAAATACATTAGTTTCAAATTGTTCACCAAAATTCTGAGACTATAATTTGCACATGCGATTCAACATAACCAGAACATTATGAAAATTGCTTCAATCTAAAAAAAATACTTTAGAATCAAATTCTGGACCTAATTTAAATATAATAGATTTATGGAATTTTGAAATCATACATTAGTTCATTTTAAACTCTAGTTAATCAAACAATTTTATACAAAAACAATCTCTATGCCCCCTTTTGTATTTCTTAGTTATACTTAACAATATTCTACATAACAGCCGATGGAAAATTTGTTTTGTATCTCAAAATATAAACATGTTCACTGTTTTTTTGTGTGTTATGTATTGAACTTAACCTGACTGAAAAATTATACATGGCCTATTTATAAATATATACGCGTATTATTTATCAGGACAAAAGAGCAAACTCAAATTTGGCATCGGAAATGTAATTAATATAAACCAGAAGTGCTCCTACAAATGCAAAATCTTACTTAAGAGCCATTCACAATTTCCCTAAACCTCTGATCTGTTAAAATTTACTTAACCATAAAACTGAAAATAGTAATACATTAGAAACTCACGATTATTTTGTTACTTTCTGTTATTTTATATTTTGTTGTAGTTTGAAATTAGCAAAAACAATTTATTATTTGTTAAATTATTGAATAGTAAACTATTCTATTAGTTAACTCAGTTCACGAAAGTCTCTCTTGTAAGGATGTGAAACTTGAAACTATTGTTCCGTAACTAACAAAAAAAGTAGTAAGTTTTATGTTTAAGCGTATATATTAGGTTTATTCATGTATCTATACTTCTATAAATAGTATTCCTTGTATTTTAACAATTATTATATTCCTGATGATCAAATATTTTTGTATTATTCAATAATTAATATTTTTACAAAATTGAGAATTGTGGTTTTTACACAACTTCTTTACATCTTTTTATCTTTTCTAGTGAAAAGACTATAGAGAGGGAATATTTTTATGGAGATAACAACATTGCAATATGAAACAATTTGGAGAAAACTTTGGCAGATAAACATTAACACAGCAATAATTGATTTTTGGTAAAGTTATGAAATATTGATAAATTTGAATTTTGTGGTTGATGCTGGAAATTATGACCTTCTGTTTCATGGGACCTAGGATTCTTCAGGTTCAATAATGTGAGGATGAGGAGTGACCAAATTTCAGCATTTACTTTTAATGTGGATTTCTCATTCAGTATTTTCCTTATTTACTATTTGACTTAACAAAATTTTCTTTTCGTTATAATATTTTACATAGGCCACATTAATGGGAAAAGTAGCTATTAATACCAAACTATTTAATTGTGTATATGAATTTATTGATAATACCTGAAAAAAATCATTAATTAATTTTGATTTAGTAATCCAAACAACATATGTTTACAAACAAAAACTGATTGATGAATAAGTACAATATTCTCAACAATCTATTATATTATCCCTCATTATAGCCCCTGAGCTGTAGGAAATAAATGACTAGATTACTCATGGGTACTGTAATTCAGCTCAATTAAAGTACAGTATATTTGTTCAGAATTTCAGTTGAACTGAATAGTCGCCTATCTGTAGTAAAAGTTATCTAGTCTTAAAAATTAGTTTGAAATTTTTTATGAATATTTAGAGATGCAGTTTCTGTGATTTTGTAAAGCATTTTATAAATTAGAGCATGAAAATATAATTCAAATCACAGAGGATTTAAATGATGTTATGCAGTAAAATGACTGAAAATTTTCAAAAACTAATTTAGATAATTAAAATAAAGGAATGTGCTTATAAAATTCAATCATGGCCGATGCTTCTTCTTCTTCTATGGGACGGCCTACTGCCATGCACTTAAGCCTCAAGGGCCTTTTGCGCACCCCAGAAACACACCATGAGGCCTACTAGTCTATGATTTCAGCAGTTACACAAACCGCCGAAAACAACCTATCAGGTCCTTTTGGGGAAATCCACCTCCTCCTGAAGGATGCCGACTCTATGAAGATGCTTCCTCAGGTGACCATGTCCCGTGATCAGACCTATAACCCGAGAAGACATTGATCTATTTAGTGAGAGAAGGTCAGACGTCACTCTGGAGGAAGGCGACTGTAGTACCATTCTGCTCATTCTCATGCCTGGATGCAACCTCCACCTTCTGTTATGTTCAGTGCGAACCCATTTCGAGACAGCCCCAAAGGATTCACACCTTGGAATACCGCAGAACGGTTGAGGCCCTGTCATAATTGACGCTGAGCCCCGGCATCAGCTCTTTCATTCCCAGGGAACCCCTCATGACCAGGAACCCAACAAACAGTCACATTGTTGATTCTGGCAAGGGAAGAAACGACTTGATAGCGATCCCAGACAAGTTTCGATTTGAACACACAAGAGTCCAGCGCCATCAGTACTACCTGACTATTCATGAAGATATTGATCGTCTTACTCCTATATCGCAGACAAAGATTTTCACGAGCACATTCCATAATGGCTGCGACCTCTGCCTGAAAAACTGTAGGATACAGACCCATAGGGACCACCAGCTCCCTGCATGGTCTCACCCCAATTCCAGCGCCTGTGCCGCTTTTTTGTTTTAAAGCGGTTTGTAAACCATTTAAGCTCTGCTGGTGGAAGAGGTTTCCTTCCCTCCGACCAATCGTCCCTAGGAGGTATCACAATCCTAAAGGGTTTGTCAAAGGAAAACTTTTGTGGCATCTGATCAGAGATTATGTGCAGAGCATCCTCCTGAATCAGGATACTAATTGTACAGTGCCCACTGCTGCAGCTCGACCAGAGTGCCACCTGCTGAAGACAGTAGGCACTCCTCGGGCCATAGCCCGAATAAAAATGTCCAGGGGGGCGAGGTTGAGACAACAGTCTAGAGCTGCACCCGGCGCACTAGAAAAAATCCCAGTGATAGCAAGGCAAGCCATCCTTTGGATGCCTGCCAGACAAGCTACTGCCATCTTGGCCTCCGTTTTTGGCCACCAAACTACAGCTCCATACAGTAGTGCAGTTCTGACTACGGAAACGTAAAGCCAGTACAAAAGCCTCAGCATCCCCCAAGACCCACCTATCATGCGTCTGCATTGAATTAAAGACCATTTCCCCCTGGCGATGACCCTTTCTAGTTGAGGTCCCCAGCTTAGAACCTTATCTACGATCACGACCAGGTACTTGACCTCGGACTTCAACTCAATGGAAGAACCTCTGAGTAGAAATGGACCAACTCCCTCCATCTGTCGCCTCCTGGTAAAGACAACCACAGCAGCCTTGGTGGGGTTGACAGTAAGGCCCACCTCATCACACCAGTTTCCCACCATGTTTAGAGCAGCATTGCTCAGTTCTGTGACTGTTGTGTTGAACTTGCCACTCACAAGAATCACAATAGCATCGACATTAGCAGATCGTCCACAACTAGGTTCCACAGCAGAATGGCTAATGCTTACTAAAATCCATGCTCTCAATAACCATGTGTGGTATGAATATTTTTACGAAATTTATACACGTTTAATAAAATATTTTATTGAAACTCAAAATTTTGAACAGTCACAATACTACTTTATCGTGTTTGACAGAAAAATAAAAACAATTTAAGAACATTTTCTTTTAATGGATAATTTCATTATAATCATACAACTGATTATTGTTAGTTCAAAATAAGGTAAACAATTACAAATTATAGGTAAAACACAAAATATAATCAGAAATTTCAGAGTACGAGATTGATCCTTGTATTGGGATGTCATATTTTGGATTTGTTAAAGGCTTGCAACCAAAATTGGATGTAAAAGCAGATGGTCACTTTTGTATTTTTATGATACACAATGTCAACTTATCTGTATGAAAGACTTTTTAAAACTTGTAGTTAATGTACACATTAGTTGTGTATTCTTTATGAATGATGCTGTGAAGTAACCGGCTGTTTGGAAAACATATGTAACTTTTTTTGCCAATCAAAACAAATGTTACCATATGACTTAGCTTCCAATAAATATTTAACAGTTTAATTCTAAAATTATTAATTTGTTTTGTATGTTGATATTTTTGTAAATACCGAGCTCATTGGATTGGAGTTTGCGGCATTTCTATAGCCTCTCGCAGTGAAACGTACAAGATTACCTATAAAAATAAATGGTTTACAAGGTATAGTGAACTTTCGGACTACTGTATAGTTGATTTATGAATAAGTTTTACCCTATTACATACCATATTAAATAAAAGTATGAATAACTAAAATTTTAGAAAATGAGATACACAAAATGTTTTAATGAAAAACAAAGTAAATTGTGATAAACAGTCGTACATTTATTTCAAGAACAATATAAAAATAAATATATTGTGCAAGTAAACAGTGTAAAACATAACATATTATACTCTATATCTTGAGTTCTGTAACCAGTACATTTATAATTATCATTATTAAATATCACAGTTTCATGCTGTTTTATAAATACAGTTTGATTTAACACCTCATAATTTGAACAAAATATTATTATTAAATATAAAAGATTCAAAAGGAAAAAGTGAACAAACCCAATATCTAACTTAAAAAAGGCAACGACTTAAGAGAGTAAAAATACCTTTTTTGTAATTATATAATTGTAAATACTCCTCTCTTTGCCTAAGATAAGCTATAAAACTCATTGGAAATAGTAAAAATCTGTGATGTTAAAGTAAGCTTTTAAATTAATCACTGGTGATATAATGTAAGTATACAAAAGTATATAAGTAAAGGTCTTCCCTCCCATCCTCTCTCTTTAGTATATGAGTTGTGACTAGAAAATAACCAGATTAACCCTTAGCGATCAGGAACCCACAAATTTGGCCTACATTTAACTCTTGCTCAGCTCGGATGGTCTCATATGGGTTGTCCTCTCATGCATAGCGGCCGGTTGTGTTCTGCGTCATTACACAGTACTTGCATAACCATGTCCACCACTTTTACTTGGATTCAAATAGCAGTATTTCACTTGTAGCTCTTTAAATTTAGAGTTTTAAATTAAATTCTCAAATAATCTGAAAAAGTTTATTAGCTTCAAGGTTACAATTTTATCAATTGGTTTATTTGGTTTGAAGTAATAAGCAATTAAAGTTATTGGTTGATCTGTTTTTAGAAGTATTTTATTTACAGAATAAAAATACAATCTGTCACAATTAGATCTCTAGTATCAACAAAATATTATCTCTTTCCATATTTTGAGCTTCGCCTGCACCAAATGTACTAGGATTTAAATTATAGATAGGATACACCGTAACAGCTACAGTTTGACACAAAAATATTTCTGAACGATGCGTACTACAATACTACTACTGTATGTACTACAAATAGAGAAATATTAATTTAGTTACCTATGGCTGAGAGGTTCCAGCACTTTTTAGCCACAATTGGATAAGGATTGAATTTAAAAACTGCACAATATTGTGGGCCACACATAGTTGTATGGCGCACACTATGGCGCTGAACAGCAAAACAGCTAGGGCCACTGGGTGAGGGACAGGATGTGGTCATAAATCAACGAAATACCATCCTGAGGCACAGAATATTCCAAAATTCATATGATGACGATTGTAGAAGGTTAGTATTGGCAGAGCCATAGAACAAAGGCTTTAAGGCTTAATATCGTATGGCCGGTCATGTGACTCCCCCTCCCATCCCTCCTTCAATTTTGAATGGCTCCCGCACTTATTCCGCCCATAACAACATTTATAAGTAGTTAACCTTTTATGTCTGCACCGGAAGAAAGAATGCTGTAGAATGATTTGTCCTGACATCCAACAAAATATCAAAAGTGATCCTACCTTCTTGGAAAACTTGATTACCTGTGAAGAGTCATGATTTTTTTACTTACAATACCGAAACACAATATCAATCGATACATTAGAAATCCCCTGATTCTCTACACACAAAAAAACACAAATAACAAAATCAAAACTCAAGGCCATGATGATTGTTCACATTGATTGAGTACCAGAGGGGCAGAGTGAATAAAAATTATACACAGCGTCCTGACTACCAGAGCGTGTACTGAGTAAACTTAATAATTTGTGGAAAAACAAAAGCAAATCATGGATCTTCCACCAGGACAATGCTCCAGCTCACAAAGCTTTGTTAGTGAAGACGTTTTTGGCTCAACACAACATACCCTACTCACCCGACTTAGCCCCTCTGACTTTTTTGTTCCTTAAAGTCAATTCAACTTTGAAAAGAACAAGATTTTAGAAGAATTTAATTGATGCAGTAAAAGACAAAGCAACAGAGTCATGAACAGAGTTATGGAAAATAAGCAGCAGCATTGTTACGAAAAGTGGAGAAAATTGAATGGAGTAGTGTACAGATCGAGGAGGGAAGTACATTGAAGGGGATGATATCAAATTGTAAATATCTGTAAATTATATTTTTTTAACTTCAGCCTGGTTATTTTCTAGCCACAACTCGTATATAGATAAGTGTGTTCACTGTAAAGTATATTAAAATAGTCAAATATTTGTACAGATATTAAAGATATATAATTTATATATATATTTTTTGTTTTTGTTACAGTTTAAACAACTAGGGGGCTTGTCCCTAATTTTATAAAATACAGTACTAAAAGCAGA
Organism: Homalodisca vitripennis; assembly: GCF_021130785.1. Lineage (NCBI taxonomy): Eukaryota > Metazoa > Arthropoda > Insecta > Hemiptera > Cicadellidae > Homalodisca > Homalodisca vitripennis. The sequence goes on along the minus strand of NW_025780309.1, from coordinate 61,624 downwards.
GTAATTAAATAAATAATTTACACTGATAAGTTAATTGTTATATAATTATAAATAAATACTAGAAAAGTTCTTAGATCTAGGAATGTTGACTACTTGTTTTAACAACCTTACAATTTTTAATGTAGTTTTGATTTTTTTCTGAGATAAGATAAAACACTGATTTCAAGTACATTAATAAAATATTCTTTGAATTCAAGTATGATTTAAACTATCTTGATAAAACTTTATGAATTCTTTATTAGTAGTATTCTTATTTAATTAAATTGTGTAGTAGACTTATGTAATTATGCCAAAGTTATCACATTTTTAGCTGTTATTTCAAAGTTTAATGAATTTGTTGAGCATATTTAACCCTCTTAGTGCCAGAGGTGGAAAAATCCATGTTGAAAAGTGCAGAGTAATTTTTTGTGTGACTATGTTTAAAGTGCCGAAGGGTTTTTAAACAAAAACGCAAGGTTTTGGATAAAAATTCACTTAAAATTTTGTTTTTTTATCATAACAAGCTCAAATTCTTTTTAAAGTTAAATGTATTGTGCGTCAAAAAATATGTAAAATTCATATTTTTATATAATTTAAAATATTAAAAATCACTGTAGACAGCGACATTGCTATGGAAACAAAATAAAAATTCAGTTTGAGGTAAAATAACTACTATGAGAAAAATTTATTTTGAAATTTCAAAGACAAAGAGCATTTAAAAACAACCTAAAATCATGTGTAATAAACTAATATTGAACCATAAACAAAATTATAAAAATAGTCAAGTGCTAGAGGTTGGTTTTGGAAAAAATTCACTTAGTTTATTTTTCACCATAAAAAGCTCTTTTTAAATTATTTTTCAAATTTCAATACTTTCATGATAAAGACGATTTAAAAGAATGAAAAAAATCATGTGTAATAAAACATTGCTAACTAAAACGAAACTCAAAACATACACATTACCTTACTCAGGCAATTTTCAAACAAACTACAACACTATCTTCATGAACACTCGGGCATATCACCGGCACAGACATATTCTAAAAGTTTTCTTATCACTTCATCACTTTTTATATTAATTTTAATAACTTAGAAATACTTTAAAAGAATAAAAACGCACAAAAAAAGTTCCGCTATTTACCACGACACCACCATCCAACTGAGAAAGTATTATATTTTTAGTTATTTACGTCATCTAACAGCAGTACAAAGTAGAAATAACAGTTAAAAAGGTTAATTCAGTTCATGTATTGGCCTTTGGTATGATGCCAGCCAGTATTGGATAAGTTATAGAGGTACTAAAATGAAATAGAAATCATCTCGTTCCAAGACTCGACGCTCTAGCATATTTTTTATATCGCCTAGTAGCGAGATCCCCAGCACTATAAGAGTTAAAGTTCTAAATTATTTTGTAGCATAATTAATTTCAAACTTCTTAACATTTTATACAGTGGAGTGAATAACCATTCCCTATGCTCAACGGATTCTCATATATATTCAGAACGAATAGAACATGTTCTATTCCATAATAAAACATATTGATAAATTTTCAAAATATGTAAATAATAAATTAAATCACTCTCAAATGTTGATTTGTTACGTAGCCAGACTTAAGAAAACATAGTTTAACATAACAGATAATGAATATCTTATTAATATGATACACACACGGTTAACTGATACTAAACTGGGAGTTTAGGGCAAGTTAAGCATGCTACTTCTGATAATATAATTTATACAAAGCATTCATATCTGTGAGTGATAAAAATGTAATACAGTAGTATTTTTTTTTTTGTTCACAGAAGTTCCACATGAAGTGAATAAATAGAAAAAAATTGTTATGTTAAACAAATTTAACTTGCTACAAAGTCAAGAAATAAATATGTATTAAAGTAGTGGTTATGTTTGATAACATTGTATCACAAGTTACAATGTCTAGCGATTGTATATATCATTGTATATCACAGATAGATAAAAGATTAGTTCAATGTACAGGGTTTGTCCGGAAAGTAATAGGACTGAGTCAATTAAAAAAAAATGTATTGAGCAAATCGTTACAATTCTTTAAAAACTTTCAAGATAGGCTCCTTTGCGTCGATGCAGCGCTACCAGCGCGATTTCCAAGCATTGAACGCGTCACAGAACCTATTCTCCGGAATAGCCTTGAGAGCCGCGGTACAAGCTGCTTGGATCTCCTCTGTCGTCTCAAAATGCTTGCCTTTTCAGGCGAGAAAACAAAAAAAATCTGGGGGGCACATCTGGGGCGGCTGTGGAAGAGTTGGGATGCCGGCCTTAGTCAGGTAGCTGTTCACAAGAAATGCGGTGTGAGCCGCAATTTCTGGTCGCCAGTGAGCACTTTTGGGACCATCTTCGCACACACTTTGCGCATGTTCAAATGCTCCGTCACGATTTCATGAACGACAGATTTCGGTAAATGTAACATCTGGGCAATTAAACGAATACTTAGTCGACGGTCTGAGTTCAAAACTTTGGGCACACGAGTCACATTGTCGGTGTTTGTCGAAGTCGAAGGTCTTCCAGCACGGTCCTTATCAGCGACCTCTTCCCGGCCCTCCAAAAAGGCCTGGTGCCACCGAAACACACCACTTCTTGCTAAAGCAACATCTGGGTAAGCCTGCTTGATTATATCAAATGTCTCTGTCGCAGATTTACCGAGTTTCACACTGAATCTAATTGTGTACCTCTTCTTTAACGAACGCTGCATTTTCAGCTTGCACCGCTCACAGAAACACGTCACGTGAAAATGCCTGTTCTGACTCTTCAGGTGCTCGGAGACAACTGACCAGCCGCTTGTTCGTTAGCTAGGAACGCCCTCTAACCGTATCCAGTCGTTGCGCGCAAGCTCCGAAGTACAGTCTCGGCGAAAGAAAATCAGTCCTATTACTTTCCGGACAAACCCTGTATAAGAGTACAACAAAAATATTTCCAATTCAACTAATATAGATGACCAAAACCAACAAAAATTTAATACAAAAGTTATAACAACAAATTATTAATTTTACACTTCAGCTCAATCTTGTTGAATTCCACAACATTTGTTAGCGGGAACAGCAATATCTGAAACATTCAAGAAAGAAGTTAATTTTCATAATATAACTTAGCACATTATAGCATTATTGCGTTGTTGCTTCAAATTACAAGCATGCTTGGTCAGGTAAGATGGAGGAGAAAACTTGGCAGAAGTTGTATAAATAGCATTGTGATCGCACCAGTACAAATAAGAGTTGAGGTGTGGTATACAAAAGAATCATAGAAGCTATCGTTAACCTTTTTAAACCATTTTGAGCATTGCTTCCTTTAATTTTTAATGGTTTCAATCAACTGGAAAAATCATATCCATGGCTCCAAGCAAAACTGAACTCTGCAACATATGGATTGTGTATATTATATGTATTATAGCTAAATTTATTAACAACTGAAATATGGAGTGGTATTTTTTGGGACAATTCTTCTGTATTTTCTAAAAATTTAAAAAATTAAAAATTCCTGCATCCGAATTATTAGTAAATTTGGTTTAAATAACTCAATATACAATCTTTTTAATTTTTACATATAGGATATAATATTGTGCAGAAGTAGCCAGAGGAGGTTGGATAAAGTCGGTGCAAGGGTATTCACAAAGAATTTCTGGCTGGCAATAACCTGTGCATCATCTTAGCCTATTTCAGCAAGGACCATTCTACTCTGGATTGAGACCATACAACCGTTTGACAAAACAGATTAAATGAAAACAAAATTATAATAGCTTTAAAAAGCTTTATAAAGGACCTACCTGTAGAGAAGCCAAACTACTCTGTTAGCAATTACCTAAAGTAAAATTCAGTAACAGTACCTTAATATTTTTATGATATAAATTTCAGTGAGTGTGCATTATTTTACTGTCGGATTTTAAGTGAAATAACTGTTAAAATTAAATTATCAAAGTACCTAAAATAAACTGTTAATTTAACTTTTTATTTTGAATAAAAAAGAATGTATAAAGGAATAATTCATAACATCTGTCCAATCTTAAAATTTTGGATTCTACTTTGTAGCCATACTTTACTAAAATTAATCAAAAAATATTATGACATTTTTATAACAGCATAACAGCATACATGCAAAACAAAAAATTTGTTTCTGGTTACATTTTTATATATTACCCCGATAATAATCTTTTGATATTAACATACAAAATGAACAAAATTTAAAAAAAAATCACTTAACCATTCATTACTTATTAGGCTTATCCTTGTATTCTTTCGAAGAGTTTTTCTGAAAATATAAATAACTTATAGGTATATTATTAAGGATTCAAACAAATCTATATATCGAGAGATTTATAATTTTATATGTATAGTAGCTGTAACTTGCTATACAGAAACCTATGGACTCATTCTCCGTCAATTAATGATAAAGTTGATATCTTTTATTTTATACACGTATAAAAATGTATATACTCAATGGGAGTACATACATTTATATTTAGCTATCCTTATAACCTGTAATGTGTGAATAAAGAGATTTTAAAGTTAAATCTGAAAAGGATAACATTGCAATAAATACTGCATCATTTTTGGACTGATATCATGGCAATACTCAGAAAAAAAGTGTTTTCTTCACAACAAAGCATTGTTGAATTAAGCCATCGATCTGTAAAAATTGGTTTTTCTGTGATTCAAAAAACTGCCACATCCCTACTACTCACCAGATCTAGCTCTATTGGATTATCATCCCAAAACGTTTCTAAGTAAGAGGGAAATTAGTTTAGAGATGTCATGAAGTAAATAAATGGAAGCCACGAGGAAGAGATCACTAAGCTGAAGAAACGTTGGTACATATGTACGAGATGATTACAAAAAAAGTAGAAGTAGATAATAAAACTCAAATTCTTGTCTTTAATGTAAAACCAAATTACTAATCAAACACCCATGGTAATTTAGTAAAAATGAAGGTAAGCAATGTTTTTTTTATATTTACTGATCAAAATCGTTTTATAAAATGTTTGCAAAAAAGAATAGTTACTTCTTGCCTGATATACATAATTAAGTATATATTCTAAAAAAATTAATAAAAATGTAAAAAATTATGAATACTTACCAATTTTCTTTGGATAGGGCAAATTGAGATTATTCATCAGTTTTATAAATTCTGCTTTTGGTTTTGTCAGTCGAGGATTGTATGTCTTCTCTTCAAGGACTGTACTGCACGTTTGACCTAGAGATTTTAACAATGAATCAACTACACATATGTTAACTCAATTTTTCTTCAATCAACATACTTACTTTCTGAATACTAACAGGTGTGTGTAAATTAAGAATAAATACCCAACAAGTCGACAAGATCTATTTAACACACACGAGATCTTAGGGTTTATAATCCAGAACTTATAATCGCTTACCTGTATCTTTAGTGTGCAAATCAAACTTAAATGCAAAATATGTTTGATTTCAAAGAGAAAGTTATCATAATAACTAATAACCAGATTGAATTCAGTAACTACTACAATATCATTAACATGGAGAAAGATTAGTCATATAGTTGAAATTCTTGGATAACACTCCATATTAAGTGAAATGTGCAATAATAATAGAACATCTACAGATCATTAAACAAAACTAAAAGACACAAACACAATTGTGTTTAACTACTATATTTGTAGAGATAACCCCAGCATTTTTATAGAACAAAGATACTAAGTTCCTGCTTAAATATATACATCCCCCTAAGAAATAATAAAACAAAAACTATAAAAAAAGGAAAAGTGACTTAGAGCCTTGCGTGGTTGAAGGCTTATGGCTATTTATCCAAAATATACTAAATAAAATGATAATCAAAGGAAAATGAAATCTGTACATTGAATTTTAAACTGTTAAGTTCTTGTTTGTATTTAAATTTTGTTCAAACTTTCATCAACTCCACATCTTTATTTATTTTTGGTAGTAAAATACCACTACTGCATTTTTATTAAGTTATTATTGTCTTTTTAAAATCCACTAAGCCACACTACTATCATTTTGACAATTTAGTTTTAAATCTCTGTTTCACAAAAATAACTTACTTTTGCACAGAGAACTAAATTATCTTTATTTTACTAATTCAATGACACAATTAGTATGACAAACACGTTTCAGCAATAAAAAAGTCTTTCCAAAGAACATATTTCAAAATTCCCATTGTTTTATTTAAAATGAGTTGGTGATTTATGGAGCATTGTTTGATAACATTGTTTTTACGAGCCAATAAGATAAAATCCTTTGTAGTAAACTTGTATATTGATGGGTTTTACATGAATTCTTTTAGATTCTTACTGGTGTGTTTCTAACAAATGGTATAAATCAAAATCATGGATAGTATAAACTTTTCTTCTTGTTTCTTAAGAAAGGATAGTTTATTAGAAATGTGTATGTCTCTTGTATAAAATGAATCAACCACTGAATTCAATGGATTTTTAGGTATAAAAAAATCCTAGCTAGACTTCTCAAAAGTAAACAAAATTAAATTAAAATGTATATTATACCCCAGTCAATTTGCTAATTCCTATTATAAAAAAATACACAAACATTACAAATAGCTTATGTTCGTGAATAATACTCTTTATGATTATGACTGTGTATGAAGAGTAGTCAACTGAACAGAACAGTGTAATATTTAAATATCAATTATAAAATTAATTTTTCTTAATATGCATGAGTATTTAAAAACTCTCACTAAGAATTATAGTATATTGTTCCATGGACCAAGAGAAATATGGTTATATGTAGATATATGTATATAACTAACAAAGAATGTGTGTTGCCTTAAGAAAATCCATTCTTGAGGCCCTAAATGTAACGAAAACCGAAATTATTTCCAACGTCGACGCCAAAATGGGACGTATTGAACAAACTGTTAACAAGCTGTGCGATGAAATAAAAGAACTTAATGTCAAAGTTAACAACTTGGAAGAAGAACAGTGCAAGTTGAAGGCAAGATGCGACGGGTTGGAGCATGAACGGGACCGACTGAGCGGAGAGGTACGAGACCTGCGGCTTCGAGTTTTGGATGCGGATCAATATTCTCGGAGAACCAATATCGAAATACAGGGTTTACCTCTTACACCAGCTGAAGACATCTACGAAGTTTTAAATAAAGTTTCCTCAAAACTCGGAGTGCAATTTAAGAGGGAAGACATTTCTGTGGCGCATCGATTGAGGCTGTATTAAAAAAAGCAGGTCCACCCTCCAATTATAATACAGTTCATTTCTCGAAGTGTAAGAGACGAATGGTTCGCGGCTTCAAGGAAGAACAACCTACAGTCGACAGATATCGCAGCTGCGTTACCGCCAAGCAGAATCTACATTAATGAACACCTAACGGCTGAGAAAAAAGCGCTACTGGGAAAGGCCAGGAGACTTTTACGTGAAAGGGAGCTGTATTTCACTGGTTACATCAACGGAAAAGTTCTTGTAAAGTGCCGGGAAGGTGATAACGCTAGGAGAGTGTCAACCCTTGATGATCTCGACACCTTCATTACAGAATCTCGTTAATTTTGAAGATCATTATTTTATTTTCGTAAGTAACATACTTGTATTTGATTTGTTAAAGTAAAGTAATATAGTTTTATTTTCAAGTTTCAGTACAAATATTTTTGTTATTTCTAATTTACATACATAGGTAAACAATGTTTTAATATGGTATAAAACAGCATTTAGTTAAGTTTTTCTTTATTTTGCATGTAATAATGAAGGAAAATCATTCTTTTGAGGATTATTGCCCTGAGCCCAATCAAGTTTTATGATGTATGTGTGTATGTATGTATGTAGTTGCATGCTTGCATATGCACACACGCATGCTTGTGTGTGTTTATGTGCGTGCGTACATGCGTGTGTGTGTGTGTGTGTGGTTACAAAAGAACGAACTTAAGTATAGTAATGAATATAAACTCAACAAAAATTGTAAGGGGGCTAGTTTTAATTGATAAAGTACATAATTTTAATCATACATTAAAAATAAGAATGTTATAGTTTAGCTTATGACTATGCAAGTAAAATATAGGACTCTTTTATGTTTGTTTCATAAATAAAGTTAGGAATGCATATTTTAATTTGTTTTCTTTCAATTTTTAATATTTAAGAATATTGTTAAATTTTCTTTTTACGATAAAGGGTTTCATTATGATGCTCATTTAATGTACATTGATATATGTAGAATACTCTTAAGCTAAACTTGATTTTAGTTCGTAACTCAGTTGTGTTTATATTAATTGTCATAAACACATATGTAAATACCAGATTAGAGATAATATTAAGATTAAATAATTTATTTCAAGGTTTATAATTTTTATCGTACACTAAAATAGTGATTGTATAGTAATAGTGAGCTTAGCAGAAGACTATGCGCACAAAATTTATCGATTCAGTTCTTATTCTCTTGTTATAGTGTTTAACCCTTTGAACCCCAGACCAAAATATTGATGGTGGAAAAAACGTACCAAAAATCATTTGACCTAAGAACTACCGAGAATCCCCGGAGCAGAAACAGCTGTTTTGTTTTGCATACTGTTTGTAAAAAAATTAATACTTTTGCTATTTTTTATGCTATTGTCTTGTATTACACACCAAAATGTCCAGAATGAAATTGTATACACAGAAAAAGATTAGTCTGAAGTATAAAAAAATGTTTAACAGCATTAAAATAATTTTAAAATATATGTATATAGATTTTTAAGCAAAAAAATTGATTTTAAGATTTTTTAATTAAAAAATAAGAAATATTTTTATAATGGGCACCCACATTTTATTCTTCTAAATTTAGTTTTGTGTATGTACAAAAAAAATTATATTGATATCTCTAAAAATAAACTTTTTTTGAATTTTTATATAAAAGTATGCGACTTGTAAAAACCTCTAGGCGTACAACACAAAAATCACTGACATTACCTAAATAAAATAAATTAGTAAATAAATAAATAAAAATATTTAGTATTTTAATAAAATACATATAAATATGTATTAATACTCATAAAATAAGTATTTTAAGATTTCAAATAAATATGTATTAAACGCATATACCATGGCGACGATATTACGTCGCCCGGGGATTCTCGCAACTTCATTGGCGACGATACATCGTCGCCGCGGGGATCTTCGCATATCTTCTCGGCGACGATATTTCGTCGCCTGGGGTTCAAAGGGTTTAATAATTGGATTATACGTTTTTAGAACTTTTTTGTATTGGTACTATGCCTATATAGTTCTTTTTCTTATTATAGTGGTATAACTTAAAACATAAACATGACTATTAAATTAAATTTAGTACTGTTCACTGGGCAGGTGGGCTTTGTGGGCTATGGATCCGATAGAGGGCAGCGATAATGATCTAATTGAAATTAACTCATGCATACAAATCCCAGATGTTTCACTTCTCAATAATTTTTATAGTAGCAACAATGGTCACGACAAACTAAAAATATATCACTGTAATATTAGGAGTTATTCAAAAAACATAGATGAACTGATGATTTATTTAAGCCATTTGAACTTTAATCTGGATATATTAATTATGACTGAGTGTTGGCTGAGTGATGGGTTGGAGGGGGTGAGCATTGATGGCTTTGACATTTACTTGACAGATAAGCAACGGAACCGGAATGACGGGACAATACTTTATGTAAACAAGCGATTGACTGCCACTTCCACGCAGATTACGTTGGGGGATGTGTTTGGAATTAGTTTAGATTTTATTTATTTAGGAGAACAGTTCAACATACTTGCACTTTACAGAACTTTTGATAGCAATTTACACTTATTTATAGATGAGTTAGAAAATTATTATTCGAGAACGTTTAGAAACAAAATGTGTGTATTGATAGGAGACATAAACATAGACTTGCTTAAGAACGAAGCCCTGACGGATAAATACATGAATTGTTTACTTGGGACGGGACTTGTGAAATGTGTAGACAAACCTACTAGAGTAACTGAAAAACACTCAGTCTTGTCTTGATCACATTTTTGTACGATATAGAGATATGAGTAGAGTTAGAGCAGCTGTGGTTGAGACAAGCCTCACAGATCATTACAGTACTGTTTTGACTATAACCGGACCTACTGCCACTAACAAGACACAGACTGATACAGCTACGTACGTAGACCGAATGTTACTTGCTGACAACCTGACACGCGCCCACTGGGAACCCGTACTTGAGTCCTTGGAGGTCAATACTTGTTCCACACTATTTAACGATATAGTACAGAAATCAATCGAGAATGCCACAAAGTTAAGTAATAAAATATCTACTAGATCTAAGAAACTTAAGCCTTGGATATCTGCGGGATTGATTTGTTCAATAAGAGCGAGGGATAAGCTAAGTAAAAGAATTAAAAAACAACCTTTTAATGTGTCATTAAAACATTATTACCACAACTATAGACAAACTCTAAGCACTTCATTAAACACGCTAAGAGAGAATATTATCGTTCTAAAATTACTGAAAACAGAAAAGACTCTAAAATGTTTTGGGGAATAGTAAATGAATTGGCGGGTAGGGTGCAAACCAGGGACACATTTCCAATACGAAAGTTTCTGCCGACAAATTCAAACATTACTAACGATAAAATTACTCAAGTAGCAAATGATTTCAATAATTATTTTGCGTCTGTTGGGAAAACGTTAGCCGATACAATTAACCCGGTAGGGAACCCAGTGGTGAGCGATAGCGACTATAGACTGGATGCGACATTTACATTACGTACGGTGACAGAACTGGACATAATACGGCACGTGACAAATTTACGTGGAGGCTCTGCCCCGGGTCATGATGGCGTTTCTGCACGGGTCCTCAAGGACAATTTAAGCACTTTTATGAAACCACTGCTATACTTGATCAATTTAAGTATTACCCAGGGAGTATTCCCTGATAATTTTAAGTTAGCTAAAGTGTACCCTTTGCACAAGTCAAACAGCTTTACTGATAAAAACAACTTCCGTCCGATATCCCTCTTGAGTGTCTTTGCTAAGGTACTGAAGAAGGTAGTTAAGGAACAGCTCGTACACTTTTTCCAGGTAAACAATGTACTTTCTCAGTGTCAGTAGTATGGGTTTAGAGACAACAGGAGTATTTCGGATGCATTGTTTGATTTAAAATAAAGAATTAAATAATGCAATCTCAGCTAAACAATATTGCCAAGCTAAATTTAAACGGAAAAATAACATTATTTGCCGACGACACACTTATTTTTCTGAAAGGAAATATATGGGCGGATGTGAGACGAGAAGCATTAAGTGACTTAATGTTACTGAAAAAGTGGTTTGATCAGAATGTCCTTTCCTTAAATATAACTAAAACAAAATTTATGCCAATCTCTTTGAATCCTCAATCGGATTATGTCTTAGGAAATCTGATCATACATAATTGTGGAAATCATAGTAACAGTACCTGTAATTGCGAAGCATAAATATCTTGGCTTTATTATAGATTTTGTACAGTTTGGATTGTAATATTGTACATATATTTAGGAAATAAATCAATTCATTCATTCATCATATAAAATATATCATATACATAAGTGCAAGATACCACAAGTTCAACAAACACTGGTTGTACACTTACCTTTGTAGTCATGAGCAGGATAAATTTTGAAGTTGTCAGGAAGGGTAAATATCTGAGTATGTACAGAGTTGTAAAGAGTTGCTGCATCACCCTCTTGGAAGTCTGTGCGGCCACAGCCTCGTATCAGCAGAGTATCTCCGGTGAACACCAGACCTTGACTTTCACACACATACGTGACACATCCTATTGACATAACACATGTATACTCATATATATTGTATGCATTGCAAACCATACGCAAGAGAGATTGTTATCCATCTAAAAAAATTTAACAATCTCTTTGCAACCAACAAATCAATGTAACAACTAAAATAAAAAAAAAATTTAGAATTCAATTTTAAAAATTAGCCGTCATTAAAAAGAAAAATGGATGAGTTGAATGCTGGAGCTGAGTACATAAAAAACTAAAGAGACAGACATTTGAGGTAAGAGTCAACTGTGGGTGGAGGAAGAACCCCCTCACAGCTCTGTGCCAGATTGATAAACTAACAGTATTAACCCATTGCGGATCGTATTGTTTTAGCGTGCGCGGGCACCAGCGACCACGAATTAATTTACGGTCAGCGGCCACACGAACAGCAATGGTGCACCACATCATATCGCTCGCTATTGTATACTAGAAAGTTCAGCTGTGAAGGTATTCGTTCAGATGGAACATGGGCCTACTGGGGTATCCGTGGTGTAGGAACGATAACAAGCGAGCAAGGTTCCGGAGTGGCAGAGATGATGTCTGAATCATAGTCTAAATAAAGCGGCTCGGACGAAGCGATTACAACATCCGGGCCATTGTCTAGACAAAACCCACCAACATGTACGTCTGCGTTAGTTCTGTGTCATTAACCTCAAAAGTATTATAATTTACAACTGAGGAAAACACCCAATCAGCAGCGCTAAAAAGCAGAGAGTAAACTCATATGAATAATTTTTCAACTTCGACATACAATTGCGATCTGTAGGATATTTATAAAACTTTTGAAAACTCTAAACATAGACCGTTGTTAAGCACTCTTAGTTGACAAGTGAAGACTATCGCCCGATCTATCAGACATTAATAGAACTATTTGGAGAGAAACTTAAAAGCAGATCACTTTTGCGACCAGAGCTCGTCATCAGTTAGGCCCGGCCGCTGCGTGACGAGCCCAGCTCGTCAGTGATCTGCAATGGGTTAATCTAACCTTGGAAATGCAAACGTTTTGTCAACTTGACACATAAAAAACTACACTGCAAACTATTACTTCCAAAACTCTTAATGTAAAAATAATTCATTATGGTGCAGTAGGTAGTAACACGGATTACGTGAACAAATTACGCAAAGCCTGACTGAGCGCTGTTGTGACTACCATTGTCACCGGATCTTGCATTATATCCAGCTCCGGTTCTGACAAAACACGATTGCCACCGATTCATCAAAATCCACTACTTTCATCGTGTACTCTGTGCAATAGATCATGAGACTGGATGTCCATGAACATTCCACTACAATAATGATAAAGACTAAGTATTATATGCCTACCGCTGGTATGGCCAGGAGTACTTCGAACTGATAGGCAATGGCTGCCGAATTGCACATTATCACAGGGGTCCACATACACATCTGCCATGGCACCACTGCAGCGGGAAATGAGACTTTTACAGCCTGGTAGCATCTTCTTGAGTACTCCAGTACCAGTGATATGATCTGCATGCATGTGAGTATTCACTGTAACGTGACGTCAAAGCGCATTAATATCACTAGTTACTAGAATGTTTCGTGAATATTCGGGCAGGAAAATTAAGTTCGTTATAATGTAACAAAATAAGGTACAATTGTCATTTTTTTATTTTATCATTTGATTTTTACATTTTAATCATTTAAATTGTTGTTAGACCACGGCATTATATATAAACATCTAATAAAAAATCACAGGAAGAAAGAGCATGATATAGTTCTAGATAATACCAGCAGAGCAATCCAGGAAATCATTTCCAAAAACAGTATTCTTAAACGGAGATTGGAAATTCAAGGGTGGATTAAACATCCGGGAGGTTAAAAAGAGCCCTACTCACAAAATTTAGAAATTTGTTTGTTTACAATCATTTCCAAAAACAGTATTCTTAAATGGAGATTGGAAATTCAAGGGTGGATTAAACATCCGGGAGGTTAAAAAGAGCCCTACTCACAAAATTTAGAAATTTGTTTGTTTACAATCATTTCCAAAAACAGTATTCTTAAATGGAGATTGGAAATTCAAGGGTGGATTAAACATCTGGGAGGTTTAAAAAGAGCCCTACTCACAAAATTTAGAAATTTGTTTGTTTACAAGTGAATTTCTCAAGCTAATTATAATTTTTTAATTTGCTTATTCACTAAAATTTGATTGTGCATGCAATTTTTTATTCATGCATGCAAACATTTAAACTTTTCAAAATATTCAAGACTTGTGTTCTTAGCATAGTAGTTAAATAATGATATTAAGGGACTCTAAAATACAAAACCAACCATTAAATTGAGCTTTTTAATTAAATCTTTTGTATTTTAAAATGTAAACCAATAACATTTGTTTGTAACATTATATTATTTGGTAAGTGAGGTAGTTGTGATTGATTTTTTCATATTTCTATAATTATATTTTTGTTGATCATTTGCTCACAAGTTTCTTTTTTTAATCCACTTGTTCCTAGTTCTTAACACATCTACTGTGATAACTCTTTATTACAGCTTTTGTAGTGTAATTATTAATTAATTTATTACCCTTTAAGGATTCTATGTTATAATATGTTGCTTTTGCCCTATTAATTTTAATAGCTTTCCAATAAAACAAAAAAATTACAGTCGTTTTAAGCCTATATGCAAAATATGATGAAATTATGACACTTTATTCGTTGTGCACCATCTCACGATTTGTCAAGTGTTTGGAGTTATAAAGAAAGTTCAATATTAATATAATTAAATCGATAAACATTAATGTAGTATAAGTTCTATATAATTTCTATGTTTTGCAGATATGTTCGGATATAAAACGACTCATTAAATCATAATAGATAATAGAAATCAGAACCGTTCCGAACTTAGGTCGCCAACAGCCGCATGTTCAGAGTTTGTCGGAACTGCTCCCACTCTTTCTCTCCGCGACTTGCGATCACACCATCCAGGTGACGCATGAGGAGCTCGTCCCATTATTGAAGAGAATAAGAGACAATACTGATATAGTATGAGGTGAAACTACAGTAATCAGTACAATCTCATTTATTCAGATTTAGCTTATAACAGTCATGACACCATGCTACAGGTGACTTGAAACCTGTACTAACAACATCACTGTTGAATATTTTTGATAGCAGTGTGAATATATATTTCGCTTGGGTGCCCCAAAATCTTTGTAGAGAGGAGCAAGCAGTAACATGGAGGGGGAGAGGAGGGAGTATATAAACCCTGTGAAATGAAACACATGAGGAGCTTAAACTTGTATATATGGCAATATTTAATTACATTGTCTATAGGTCAAATTTGCCCACCAATTATCTTTCCTCTGATGAGTTACACACTAACTTCATTAGATTCTGAAAAAGTTAAGATATTTATTATAACTTATAATAACTAAACTAAGTGACCTAACCTGCGTACAGGAGTTGGAGTGGCTGTGATGTGTAAGTCCATTTTTTTGTTGCACTTCCAAGATATATAAGCTAAGAAAATCCATTGGTACGGCTTTCAGTGTTTATATTTCAGAATATCATTGGTTTTTTTTTAATAGAATAAGTTCATTTTAGAACATGGTCATTTTCAACGGAAAAAGGTCTATGAGTTGGTAGCACACAACAGAATTCGACCAGAGACTTACAGAAAATAAGAAAGGGTATCTTAAAAGTAGAAATTTAAAGCTAAGTGCCAGTAACAATTTATTGTTTCCCAGATTACATAAACAATAATGATAACCCCTCTATTTTCTGTGGTAAACAGACTTGGAGACAACAAACACCCTTTATTGTTTCTTACAAAATTTCTGTGTACAAACGTCAGACAAAGTTCTCCGATAAAGTCATTTACAATTTTGTTCCGGATCCAGGTATTTGCTTTTCTCAAAGTACTGAAAAATAACATTTTAAAATACTGTTATTTTAAACTGTTAATACACATTATTTTAGTGGATACTGTAATTAATTTTGTGCATAATGCTGTTACAATCGAAATTGCAACATGATAATTTTTAAATAGAGTACACCTTTTCAAAACAGCAAAAAGGTTTAAGATTTGAAAAAATAACATTATCCATGAGCTTCATTTAAAATATTAAATCACTAGCTAATACGTCTTTAAGAAATAGTTTAAAAACTTGATCAACACAAGCTATACCTCAAGCGTTAGTGAACTACACTGCCATCCTTCTGCAATTTTATAAACAAATTGTTGCAGTTCTAATTACATCTGCTAATTGTCAGAAGCATGTTTTGTGAGTAAAAAGTAGGGCATTAGTGAAAATTATGTTCGGACTGCATATTTTGGCTACTTTGGTCAATTGTGAGATATGGATTAATACCGTGGGGAAATATTGCTAGAGTTCAGGAAATACTGGTGCTTCAAAAGAAAACTGTTAGAATTGTTGGTAAAGCTGAATATCTCGATCATTGTAAACCTGTTTCCATTAACCAAGGAATTCTTAAAATAGGTTATTTGTATTTGTTTGATTTATCTGTTTACATTTTAAATAATAAGGACTTAATAAACCGTACACAAACACATAATTACAACACAAGAAACAGAAAATAACATTTTAATTGACTATTGTCGACTGGGCCCATCTTTGAATAGTCATGTTGTAATTGGCTTAAAAGTGCATAGCAAATTAAAACATCTGATTGAAAAATACCCTCTTAAAGTCTATAAAAATAAACTTTATGAATGGCTGTTACAAAACCCCTTCTATTATATTGAGGAGTTTCTTCTATTAACAAAATAGACTTTTAATGATTGTTCAAAATAAACTCATGGTATAATCAGTGTTATTCTCAACTACACAATTAATGTCTTATATTATGATATACATAATCTTTTTATATTATACTTATTAAGGGGGCTGGCCCAGTATCGCAATCACTTTTGCATGGTTTTGGAAAACAATTTTGTACTCAGTCAAATATTGCCCAATTTGTTTGAAACTTTCAGGTTAAGTCAAAATAGACTTTTTATACACACTTAAGAAAAAACAAAATTGTAAATATAAAATTTATTATTTTTTTAATTTTTGTTTTTTTTTTGCAAAAAAAATCTTTAGTCTAATGGTTTTAACATGATAAATAATTTACCTTATGAGATAATTTCACAAAATAAAATGTATCTTGTTCCTAGGCAATAGTTTCTTGGCCTGAATTAAAAATATATCAAAAAATGTACAAATAAAACAAATTACTGAATTTTAAAGTAGTTTTACCAAAAAAAATTGAGTTTTTTAGAAGGTAATAGGCTTGGAATATAAGAAATACTTTACTCACCATTTTAATTTTAGTTCAAGCCATTACACAGCTAAAATGAAGATCTGGTGAAAATTTGGTGAAGATTGCTCCAATACTTTTGGAGTTATGATGTAAATAATAGGAAAAAAACAATGTTTCTGGAAATCGCAAACAAACATATTTTATTGATAAATTTACTAAAATGGTACTCTAAAATCCTCCAGCAGCATAAGAAACACCTTCCTTTTCCTTGTCTTGACTTTCCTTTTCTATTCTAAGCCTTCTCCTTGCTCTCCTTTTCTTCCAGACTTGCCAACATAGTTCTTTTTATTTGCGTCGCGCACTCGTCGAACGTCAAAAGTCTCCATGCAGCTGTTGAAGTGTTTTTCCGGGTTTGATTTTCAAGTGGTCTAGCACTTTTGACTTTGCATTATTCCCTTCATTAAATATCAGGGAAGCTTCATGAGCAGCTATTTCCACAATATCCCTTCCTGCAAAATCCTTTTTTAGGACACAGTGACCACAAAATAACTGTTGAAACTTTCGTTGGAGTTCTGTGTTTTTCCCATAAGACATCTTTGGAGGACGTTTGGCATTGTTAGGTCTACAAATATTGGTTTTATCTCCAGCATGATGGCTTTGGGGATAGTGTTTTTATGTTTAAAAGTCCCAAGACTGTTTGAAGCAACTGCTTGTTGGTAACGGCACCAAGATTCTGGACCTTCTGGACAAAAATGATGGAGCTGCTGCTCATCGGTACTTGCTTTATGGTTCCAGATGGCCCATACTGCCTTTTGCATGTTTATGAGATCATTTTTATTATTTCTAATTGCATTTCCATAATAAATACAAAGTTGGTTGATAATAGGTTCTGATAGCCTATTTTTACCACTTATTTTTTTTTCCATCGCTAAGTACTTTTTCCTTTGTTCTTGGTTTTGAATTTCATAAGTCTACTGTACATACGTTTTTTGGACATGGCCAACACACTCTTCTTTCACAATACTCACACCAGATCCATATGGTTCCATTTCACTTATTTTAGTAAAAGTGGATGTGTCCCCATCACCAATATATTTTGTATACCGTACACCGTGTAATTTCTCGGACCGATTGAAAATATTCTTCATTCCTTCCACTTCCATGCTACCTGCAGAGCCAGAATGGTTTCTTTTGCACTTTCCACTTTTCTTATGCTCTTCAAGCCAATTCTCATAAGCCACACCTGACTTGGGTCCTTTTACAGACCTACATCCATGGCAGAAAGACAACAGAACTTCGACATCAAGAATCTTTTGAGTTTGAGCTTCGATTGCTGTACACACTCCGTGTAAGGATGTATGCCCTCTTCGCATCCAGGTTCCATCTCCTGAGATAGTAATATCAGTATTCGGATCTGTTTCTGTTTTTTTTTTTTTACTTCTTCCTTTGAGGCCTGAATCATACTTTGTTTTTGCAGCTTCCTTAGTTGCAAGCAAAATCTGTTTGTTGATGAAGTTGTAGGTATTTTTAGAAAGGGCCCGGCATATTCATTACCCCACAAAATTTTTTTAAACTGTTTAGGCCTTGTCCAATTGATCTCATGCCATAAACTGCCCTCCTGTTGACTTCATAGGTGTTCTTTGTATTTTCAACTAGCCTACTTGTATGAAATGAACCCGTAGATTTCGGATCACAAGATTTGCAGCGCATTACAACTTTGGAGCCCTAGTCCTATAACATTACATTCTAAAATATCAAACATCTCCATGGCAGATCTTGCACACTAAACAAGATTTAATTCCTTCAGACAAACTCTCTATGTCAATAAATCTATAGCCAACAAGATTTTTTGTGATCTTTAGGGGACTGATTCAGGCTAGGCCTAGATGAAGTGGGGATGTTTTAACCTTTATCTTCTTGCTAGACGTACTTTTAATACTTTTCCTTCACATCAGTGTACTTGTTTCCATGAAACCTCCGCTTCTTGCTTCTGTACAACACCCTTTTTTTTACTCATTATAAAAATCACACTGTAATCACACATGAAACTATTTCACTCCACAAACTACAGTAATAATCACCGAAAGCCAAGAACAAAACAATAACAATAAGTAAGTATGCCAGCTGTCTGCTGTAGTTTTGGTACTGTATATCTTGTGTCAGTTTGAACATAGAGTTTTTCCTATCATTCAATAAAACCATAGAGGAACAAAACTCGAAGTATTAGTAAGGGAGTACTATAAATGTGCCTACATATGAATGACTAGAAAATAGAATCAAAACAAAGTCTTGTCTGACATAACGTTTACACTTTTACCTGTAACTCAGCAAAAAAAAATCGTATGCCCATGATATTTACAATCAAATTAATTGTAAATAAACAAAGAAAAAATTAAAAAATATAAAAAATTTTTTTTTTTACTGGGCCAACAGCCCCCCCCCCCTTAAATATTATTTATGGTGACAATATTGTTTAGATAATGTAGCTGAATTAGACTTTGTCAATGCATGTAACATGTTTTACAACAAATAAACAAATTTATTATTATTATTATATATATTTTACAACACTAAATAAGAACCAATTTTTTATTTCATCTACAAGAAATTAACTATAGAGAAAACAAATAAATAAGAAATAAAAATAGTTTACTTTTTTGTAAAATCCTCAGAAAGCCTCTATAGGTTTAGCTTTTGCACATAGCTTCCGGTAAAAACAATAGACTTTTAACAGCCACCATTTCCACTGATGATGACTGTCACTCAAAATCCATCAAGCAGTCTGACTGTGCTGTTGCATTAGATTGAGTCATTACATTTCCCAGTTCCTCATAATGAGAATCGTTTTCACTGTCCTCTGTTACCCTTCAAGAATGTACTGCTGATAACAATTTCTAAGTCAGCCACCGCACTATACTAAAGCTCTTGTTGGTCTGAAGCCAATCATTTACATCTTCTAAATTTACAACTATTAACCTCTTGTAAGCCAACTACAACATTGTTAGTTTATTATAATACTGTATACATTATTTGAACCACTGAACATATATTAAAGCTTCTGAAACGAGAACGAGCAACAGCTCACATAGAACAAGCTGATAACAAGCCCAAAGCACTATGGCAAGTAATAAATAACGAAAGAAAGGCAAAATCAAACACAACCATTGAATGGAAGCTACAAACAGGCAATGAAACCATACAAGACCCAGCAGACATAGCAAATTGCTTCAACAACTTTTTTGCCACAATTGCAGACAGAACACTACAAGCCAGTAATATCAGCCTAAACTCCTCACAACAAGACGAACCAGCACCAGCAGCAAATTTTGAATTTAAATTTCAACCTGTGACGCATTCTGATATAAAAAAAAGCCATAAACTCACTCAAACCAAAAACTTCTTCAGGCATTGACGAGATATCAGCAAAACTAACCAAGATCTGCAAAGAAGAGATAACAATCCCCCTGACAGATATCACAAATAAATCACTCCAACAAGGAATTTTCCCTGATCTACTGAAAACAGCAAAAGTGTATCCAAAATACAAAAACGGCGAAAACACCAGCACAGGTAGCTATAGGCCAATCTCCCTCATCTCAACTTTCTCAAAAATAATAGAAAAAGTAGTTCTGGAAAAACTTCTCCTTCACCTACAGCAAAACCAATTTGCTCACAAGCCAACAGCATGGATTCCTAAAAGGAAGGTCAACTGCCACTGCCCTGATACAATTCACAGAACATATAATTGACGAACTAGAAGAGGGAAACAAAGTAACAAGCCTATTCCTAGACTTTAGCAAGGCTTTTGACTGTCTCAATCATAACAGACTACTTTCCAAATTAAGAGCTCTAGGTGTGACAGGGACAACGGAAAAATGGTTTCACAGCTACTTACATGACAGGAGGCAGCTTGTCGAGATACAGTACACAAATAACAACATCAAACAGAAGATGAAATCAGAACTCATCAGTGTACATAGAGGAGTTCCGCAAGGCTCTGTCCTGGGCCCCATACTGTACCTTCTATTGACAAATGACCTCCCAAGCTGGCTACAAGACTCCTGCCATACAGTAATGTACGCCGACGATACAGCCATCACACTGGCACATAGATCACTTGAAACACTCACCAGAAACACCAACACCGCCCTCAACATTACCAAACAGTACTGCACAACAAACGAACTGGTTCTTAATGAAAAGAAAACAGTCCCAGCTAACCTTTACTACCAGAAACAAAAACAACACTAACATAACACTACCAGATATAGAGTCAAAAAACAGCACAAAGTACCTTGGAATAACAATAGATTCTTCCCTGTCCTGGACAGCGCACATAGACGGCCTCTGCAAAAAGCTCTCATCATGCACTTATGTCATTAGGAGACTAAAACAAATAAGTGGCTTGGAAGCAGCAAAAACAGCATACTTTGCCTTATTTGAATCACATATGAGGTATGGTATTGCAACCTGGGGAGGTACAAGTAATACCAATCTAGAGAGGATTCTGGTACAACAAAAAAAGAGCAATCAGATGCCTTGCAAATATCGCCCCACGAGAAAGCTGTCGAGACGCTTTTAAAGAGCTAAAGATCCTCACAGTAGTATCACTTCACATTCAAGAAGTGATTCTACATGCTGTTAATACAGCACAACTCAGGCATAGAGACATGCACCAGCACAATACTTGTCATGCTGCAGACTTCGCACTACCAACTCACCATCTCAGCCTGTTTGGAAGGAAATCCTCATACAAGGGAGCAGCATATTTCAACCGCCTACCAGACCATCTCAAACAAGAACCAATCAAGACACTCAAGAGAAAGCTAAATCTATGGCTACAAGACAACCCCTACTATACAGAAAAGGAATTTTGTGACAATTAAAACATGTTTATTTTTATGAATCTAATGACCACTGACTCGATGTACTGTTCTCAAAGAATATGTCATTAAAGTATATTGTCTATTGTCTATTGTCTATATATTAACAAAAAAACAAATTACACTGAAAACTCAGCATTGTTTATTCGTGAAAAAACCAGACTTCCCCAATTCTGCAAAACCTACCTAGATAACCCGAGATAAATAACGTTGTACTACACATGTATGGAGACTATCTTGAATAATTTGAATCTAACTAAAACCCAAGAACTTACTTTTCAGGCACGTAACCAATGTCTCTTTTTAACTCTCTTGAGTACATACGAATGCTTAGGTAAAACTTTGTTCTGAGAATATTTAATTAATATTTTTTCTGTGTGCTATAAGGATTATCAAGGCAAAAAAAATAACTATTATAAAAATTCATACAGTTTTTCCAAGAAATATTTCTTGGTAAGACCCTATGGTCCAAGAATAATCTAAATTTGTATTTTCAATCTACAACTTTCAATAGTTAACACTTCCTGCTCAAATAGCAGAATTCCAGTAAGCACAAAAAATGCTTGAGCTTTTAAGTTGGGCTGCATCCGTACTAATTATTTGATTGCTATCAGACAAACATACTTCCCTACTTATTAGTGTTGATTTTTGAAAGTATGATGCAACCTCTTTATTGTTTAACCATTTTAAGATAGTTTCACTGCTAAATAAAACTTAGAAACTGAAATTATTGTTGTCTTTAATGGCTCTGTAAACACCTGCCAGCCCAAAATTGTCTGTTTAAAACTAAAATATTTGTTTTAATCAGTATACATTTCTTCTGTAGATGTAAAAAAATCCCAAATTGATAAAAAACCTGTCCAGAAATTAGGAGTATGTTTTCAGCATATATACAAATGAAATATGCAGTTTTAACTCACAACCAAACTCTACTGACAAGAAAATAAACCTGGATAATTGGAGTCAAAATTATTTAAGTTTTACATGTACTTTTCTTTTGAAACCTATAAAATCTAATAAAATATCCTACTATGCCTACTTACTTGCATATTTGAGGCTGAAACCAAGTTCATTTATCAATTTTGCATCTCTCTCTGCATGTTCCAATCACTGGGTCAATTAAAACAGCTATTTTTGATGTGACATCAGCCAGCAGATACGTGTAAGTACTACTCTCGGTGTCAAACAGCTGGAACAGATACATTTGAAATAGATAGTGGAAACAAAATTTGTCCCACAATATTAAGGCTATATAAATAATTACACTTTTACCTAATACTAAAACCAGTCCCATAGGGTGATTTACATATTACCCAATAACTGAAAAAACATTGACGTATTGTGAATGAATGAACGTTCTTACATCTTAAGATGCAGCTATGTTGGAAAGACAAATGATATAGTCAGTAAAGTGTAATAGAATAGTAATAAATAATAAACATTCTTACTGCTACCTAATATAACATAATACTTTATGAAATTTTAAAGTGAAAATGTTATTAATAATAAAACATACACATAAAATAAGTATAATAATTTTTAACAATATTTTTCGATTTTACATTTATAAAGTGAAAGCATAACAAAAGGAACCCATCTTATTTCAAAATCGTGGCAACAAGGCAAACCAATTGATTTATTTAGGATTTTAATGAATGTTCAACTAAATTGTGAACGTGTAGATGTAAGGTATTGAATTTGATTGCCTTAGATATTGCAGGACGGCATGTTTACGGTAGCTGAATGACAAAAATCGTAAGGACTGAGCATTAGCTTGACTCTAAAAACCATTTGCTTTGTGGCCACAATTTAGTGGCAGTGAGTTCGTGATTATAAACAAGTGGAATCACAAAGCAATACACGAGACACTAAATGCAATTTTTGTTAAAGAAAATCATCAAGGGCACATCACATCCATTTCTCATGAGAGGTATACGATACCGATTAGTTATATAAATACTGATATAATTCCTACACTGGACCGAGAAAAATAGTATGATATTGCGAACAAATGATATGAAATATGATATTTGGAACCAAGAACATGTACTTTACTGTATAATTTATCATCTTTATGTATGGATGACAACTGTCAAATGTAAGTATTGAAATATGTAAGTATTATTGTTGTTGATTTTAGTTTTTAATTATCAATAACTATATATCCATACAATTAATAAAACAGTACCTTCGGTGCTGCTGAAGCCCGCGCTGATGTCGACGAAAGAAAAACATCCCTCGAGATAGTACCTATCAATAAAATATCAAATTCTAGAGGGCTGATCAGAAATATAAATTGAATTGTAATGGAAAGGCAATTATTTACCGTGTAAATCATGTGATGCCGCGTGGCCTGCCGTAATCGGGATTCTCGAGAAAGATAAGATAACAGCGACAGACAATACCGATCACAATACCTGGAAATGCTTGTAAGTTTGTAATTTTGTAATTAAAGAGTTGTTTTTTTTCGTTCTACTCATGTTTGTTTCTATAAATTTATATTTTTGTGTTCGTCATACTGGTGTGGTCCGGTATAATCCCAAAGTACCGGGTAGACTTTAATAAGCTGGCCTACACTCATTATTCGATTGCTATTATCGAATGGTTCGACTGTTTTTTATCCAAAGGAATAATTCAATATTAGGCTACAATTTATTTAACTTAGCTTATGATATCAACTTATTAGTTTATAGTAACTTCAATGTAAACAATAAACAACTACAATGGTGATAGATATGAGGAAAATATATGAAATATTTTTCACAAATGATGAGATTTAGTTTGGGTAGAGGGTACGATAAGTGTAACTGGTTTTTTATATAGAGAATGTAAGTCTTCGATACCTAATATTCGCCCATCTCAAATCCTAGACTATCAATCGATAAAAAAAGTATCTATAGTCCTCAAATAACAATCCATATGTTTTTAAATTAAAATATGAATTTAATATTTACAGTGATCAAACAAATTATTATAACAAAAATTAGGAAAACTGAAGACGACCATATTTGCTCCTTTCACAGTTACAGTTTGTTTCTTTCCCACAAATTTCACATAATGGGTTTTCGGTACGAGTCTAACATGTTGAACCCACAAAAAACAATATATTTTATTTATGTCTTATCATCTTTCAAAGCAATATCTTGTAGTTTTTCTAAAATTGACTGCCATTTTTTAATAATTAAAATTAGCTTACTTATGTAAAATTGAAATGTGTATTATTTTATTTATTTATTTATTTTTATTATTTATTATTGTGTATTATTATGTGTATTATTTTAAAGTGTTTAACTTATAGCTGTTTGATATAGACTACTTAAGTTAATAATCCAAAATGGTAATTATCATAATTAACGGCCGGGGCGGAAAAATACGAGTTTTGCGTTAAAAACTTATTGGAATCGTCATATAGAACAAAAAAGTATAAGGTTTTGATGGGGTGGAAATGAGAAATAACGAAGTTCTAGAAAATGAAAAATTAAATAACTTTTCAGTAATATCTCCATGTTCTACATCCACGTCTAGCGTCACGTGATCTTTTGGTGGCGAATGATTGAACCTCGTGATGACGTCACCGGTTGCGCCGCCAATCTTTGCAAACGTAACATGAAAAATAATACAGAAATGAGCAGAATTTTTATAAAAATAAATGTTTTTCTTAATTTCTAGAAAAAAATTAATTACGAGTGCCTCCGGCCATCAGTGCGGGGCTTCGGCGGCTGCCCCGCGCTGATGTCAATAAAAGAAAAACATCCCTCGAGATAGTACCTATCAGTAAAATATAAAATACTAGAGGGGCTGATCAAAAATATAAATTGAAATGTAATGCAAAGGCAATTATGTAAAGTTAAAAAACTAAAATAAAATCATGAAAAACTCAAATATATAGATGGATCAGAGAACGCATACCATTAGTGTGTTGGCGGATACAGCTGAGCAGCAGCAACAAAAAAGTCCGTCTATCACAACGAAACGACAAAGTCTCCCGGTTTAAAAAACACCACTCCGACTCGAGCCGCACGACGAACACATACACTCATTTTAAAAAAATTCCATGTTCAATTAAAAAAGAGATAATTTCGTTTTGGTTAAAACGTAAACTCTTTTACGTGCCCTACGAAACACTCCGACACACACAATTCACTAGGGTTTGGTTGAACTAGTGGATGGTTGATTTCATCATTGTAAACCGCACTCACTCAATCCGACCTACTGAACACGATATCTTGTGTAGAACTGACCCATGCCCCGGAGAACTCAGATAACAGGTACGTTATCAGGCTGCTATCAGTCCCGGCCGCAGATAATATTCAAGTAAACAAATTATCCAGACACAGCACACAAACTGAACATTAAAACATTAGGAACTTAACCACTTATCAATATACCCCCTAAAATCATGTTATTTGTCATTTGCACCCCATAGTTACTATGTATATTTTTTGTTCAGGAGGGTGAGCAGAATACGTTGGTAACGTCAAATTCGTGATTATGCCGCCCCGGCGTTTAATCTTTACTGGTACGTCCAAAATAAATTAATCAGTATCGACTGATTATATTGATGGTTATGATTAAGTAATATAGTTTGCCAAATTTTCGATATAAAAAACCCGGGTTCCGCTTATCATACCCTACCCCCATTTGTTTAAAATGGCTTCAACATGTGGGTTCATTGGCTCCTGGTAACACATGGGGAGAGAATTCTTTCCTCCATTTCACAAAAGTGGTTACTCATTGATATCAAGCTGGGCAAGTCATAAATATTGTTTCTTTGATATCAAAGTCCAGACCATAGTTGGTTTTGTTAAGTTATTGTTTAATTTTTAGGGTAGGGTACGATGTGCAGACCCAGTTTTATATATTGAAATTGGCAAATGATATTACTCAATTATAACCGATTGAGTACAATAATTTTATATCATCGTAACTTTTTTAATTTTTAATAAGTAACATTTTATTATTAAAAATGGCTTAGAAATTGTTACAAGTAATTTCAGATGGTTTTTGGTAAAATGGCCAAAGTAAACATTGTCCATAATTTGTAATAATACAAAATTGAGATAACATTTTTACCACTGAAATTATATTATTTGAGTTTACAAATAAATATAATATTATACTAGGCCTATTTCTTTATAAAAAACTCACAAATTTATCCATGCATTTTTATAATACTCTATAGAACTGTGAACAAATAAACAAAACGCCTTGGCGTAACCAATAGTTTCAAAAACTATCTGTAACTCACATACAATAACTAACACTCATTTTAATTCAAAAAACAAACCTGGCGAAAAAAGAAGTCTGGTGAAAGAGAAGCTTGCTCGCCAGTGTTCATTTTCTTTTGTTTGCAACTAGAATAGTTTTTAACAATATAACTTTGATGAAATTGTTTGCACCCACCGGAAGCACTCCAATTTGATTCAACAAACTGCATGATACTCCTCTTGCTGGCGAAACAAAGTTGCGTAAAAATTATTATACTAGCCCATTCCTATTTAGACAAAAACAACGTACACTGAAGAGTCAGTGGGCTTGTCGTACATACTTAAACTGTATTGTTATCACTATAAATATAAAACAGAAACACTTATCTTCCTTTCTCATTTTGCACCAACTATCCTGATAAACGAACAAAACAATAATAACAATTTTAACAGCGATAAAAAAGACAATTTTTCTAAACCTAATGGCCTTCAATTCCAATTCGATAAGCCAAGCTGATAATAAAAACAGCTGATTCAATTGTAATTCAGCTGATGGCTAGTTGAAATAACATTTGATTTCTTTGTTCGTAAGTTTTAGACAACTCCTTTTGTTGGAGTAGTCCTTGATTATTACTACTTACTGTTGTTCAATTTTCTTCTACGTTTACCCAAAACCACTACATTTTGTGTTCAAACAAGGGTAAAAAATTGTTGGTAATGAACTTCGACTATTTTTCTTAATATGCACTGTGCTTGCGACCAGTAATGAAAAGACTACTACAGCTACCCCCATCAGGGCCATGCTGGAGGGTTCTGCTGATCCATCACACCTAAAGACAGAGAAATCTGTTACCTCAAGCTTAGCATCATCGATAGGAAAAAGAGAGATACTACATGATCTCTTAAGAGCAAGTTATTATAGATTTATGGAACTTACTTCTTAGTCCATTAACATTTTGGGGATTCAAATGACAAACCGTTAACATTTCTTAGTTTTTAGACCTTAGCTACAAGTGTCCCATTCTTATAAACGAATGACACTTTCCTTCTCGCCCATTTTTGAACGTTCATCAAGTTTTCAGTTTGGAAATTATTGAGATATACCTGTCCCTTTGGTGTCCGATATCTTGAGAAGGGAAAAAGTCTTTAATAAATAGCTGAGCATCGCATTCTTTTTTCAATTATAAGTCTGAGAGGGTTAAATTTATTCATTTCAGGCTTTTCAAATCTGAAAAGTTTAACATTTCCCTCAGTCGTTATATCCTGACAGATGAAACTGATAACCGTTTTAATTCCTTCAATGCGACACCAGTCATGTGTCGAGTTTAGGACAGCCGGGATAGTATCCTGCGAGGTCAGCCGCAGTCAATGTGTTGAACTATGATACATCTTTAGCTACAGTATACGTTGTTAACTCATTCACTGTGACACCAGTCATGTATCGAGCTTAGGACAGCCGGGGTAGCATTGGTTACTGTCTACCGCAGTCAATGTGATCCAATCATCCTTAGCTAAGGTGTTTGAGGCCCTCGTTCTTGAACAACTCCAATTCTACGTAAAACCCTTTATACACGAAAGTCAACATAGTTTTCCTTCCTGGTCGCTCCACGATATCAAATTTCCTGCTGTTCCAGGAATTTGTGATGTCCTCCTTCGTCAGTGCATGTCAAGTTGACTGCATATACTTGGATTACTCTAAGGCGTTCGATAGGGTTCATCACGACCTACTGATTGCAAAACTTGAGGGTTATGGCGTTGGTGGTAAACTTCTGGATTGGCTTCGGAGCTACCTTATGGACCGTTCTAGTTGTGAAGTGTAGTGGATCCATCTCGGCACCCTTCCCGGTATTATCTGGGGTCCCTCAGGGATCTCACCTTGGACCCTTGTTGTTCATCTTGTTTATCAACGACATCTTCAGAGTGATCTCAGCTTCCTTTCTTTTGTTTGCCGATGAGATGAAGATTTATGCTAGAATCCTCTCTTCGGATGACCAGGAGAATCTACAGAAACCCCTTTCTAGCAGTGGTGTGAGGCAAATTCTATGGACCTAAATATCTCCAAGTCCCAAGTTATCTTGTTCTCTCGCGCTACGTTAACCTTCGACTTTAACTACCATATTGGTGGTGTGCCCCTTAAACAGAGTTGATCGTCTGAGAGACCTTGGGTTATTTTGACCAGTTCACTAAGTCCTTCTGATCATATTGCGTCCATCACTTCTAAGGCATATGCTCTCCTTGGCTTTTATTGGAAGATCGACAAGGGGCTTCAAATCACACGACTCAATGCTGGTTATTGTATAAATCCATACTGCAACCAGTGCTTGAATATGGAACTGTGATCTGGTCCCCTTACCAACTGGGCCACGTAGAAGACTTGAAGAGGGTGCAGACATGTTTTTTTGAGGATGCTGGGAACTCGTCTGGGCTGCGCCTATATGGAAACGCCTGTTCTCCAACTGAAACAGCGTTTTCATCTGCAGTCACTGTTACCTTCGGCGGCATCATCTTCGATCTTCTCTTCCTGTTCAAGCTGATCAACGGACTGGTGGACTGCCCTGTTCTCCTGGAAATGGTTGATTTTTAGCGTCCCTAGGGGAACGAGATCGCGGACTGTCTTCTGCCGCAAATTCCTGCCCACGAACAAACGCATGCAACAGTGGCGTTTGCAAGAATTCTGAGGCATGGTGGTGTGTGGTCCGGGCAGGTGGATTTCTTCCTGGGGTCTCTTTCGCCTTAAAAAAAATCATGCAAATTGTTAACTAATTATAGGTCCTATTACTCAGTAACTTTGTGGTGATGGTAGACTTGTTATTGTTATTCTCATTGTCTTGTTAAAATTATTTACTTTTGTTACTAGTCTTTTTTAGTGTTGTTTACTGTTATTGTTTATCTGATTTGTTTTGTATTGAGTTTATGGCATTTTGATAGTTCGATTGATTTTCTGTAAATTAACCCAATTTTTCCATTGTTACAATTGCATAAATGTATTCTTTGTTATAGCGATGGTCTTAATGACCTGGAAGATTTTGATTGCATGTTGTAAACGTAAACATAGTTTTTAAGATGTTTCTTATACCTAGATATATACCTGATAAGTTAATTTGGTTCTTTTAAGTCAATATGGCTAATATGGGTTATTGTATCCGTATGGAGGAGAAATAATATAAATGTATGTGAAACTATGTTTTTGAAGATCCATTAGTCTTGTTTTGGCTTATGATAATTCATATAAAAAAAGGATTCATTTAGAATATAACATGTACGACGACATTGTGACTCATTACCGTTCTTGCAAGGATTATTACATATTCATAAATTAAATTTTTCGGGATTGAGTGGTTATGCTCAAATAAATTTATATGTTTCTTTGATCGACAAGAAGACCTCCCCTTTCCAAAAAAGAAGCGATCGAATCCATGATCCCTACAATCGCGGTTCAAATGATGGTTTAATGCAAACATTAATATCTATTTTTGTTGAAGACATCCTTGGAGCAATTAATACTTTTTTTCATTCTCAAAATACAATTGATTCCAACACAAATTTCCGGTCATGTAACGTGTTTAACGCACGTCTACCATAAACGCACCTGGATGAATAGATTCCTAGTGAGAATCCTCCCGTAGTCTATTATTTTAACAACTCGAAATTCCAGTAATATTGGCAAACCCTAAATAACCATCAATGGACAACAAGCTGCTGTGTGTTTTTTTGCATTGAATTGAATGCGGACACGACAGCAAATCATTAGGCTTTAAAAAAAGTTGATATTATTCCTTACTGAACCAAATAAATAGGATAATATCATCGAAAAGGGATCAACAGTAATGAGTAAAGGCCTTCTAAACCGAGGTTTAACAGATATGCTACATATACTCAGAAGAGTATACCGTAGAATATCAGTCACAACAGCAAAAGCATTGAGCATAGAAAGACACATAATCTATATCATCTTGTAGAGATTGTAATATTAAGGCTATAAAATTTAAGTGACATTATTTATAACATAAAAATCTCTTCTAAAACGAGTATTATTGTTTACAGTTTAGTCAATTGTAGAATATAAATTCCATGTAATGTTTATTATGTTATAAGTTAACCGTTGGTTAAAAGTCTAAACTCAAAAATATTGAATTGTTTTTATAAAATACCTCCTTCACCTTTGGTGGAAAAGCCAAGAAAAAAGAAAGTCTCGTCCTATTGAAAACCTTCAAGGGTTCAAAAGCACTCGTTAAAAAATGTTTGTCTTTAGAAAAAAGGGTTTTTGATCTGAGAAAAAAATTTTTGAATTTTTAGAACCTCTAAAAGTAAATTGCTGGTCTTTGGAGAAAAATTTCAATGTTAAAAAAACCTGATAAAAGAAAAATTTTTTGAAAATGGGAATTTTATCCAATTTGTTGAAAACTTTATTATTCCTCAAAATGAAGAATTAAATTTTTGACAGAAAATTTCCTAAGCAGTAAACCTTTTTTTGCCCAATTAAAAAGCATTTTTCAAATCAATTAGGCTGGGGAACCCCATTTTCCTATTAGTTTTTTCCCAGTCCCCATTTGTATGTTTAAAAGTTGATTTTGTTATAATTCCAAAGCTTTTTTTTCAGGCAAAATTAAAAGGCTTTCACCCTTTTTAAAAGCACCAATCCCCAAGTAATTTTTTCGGGGTTTGTGGCCCAAACTTATTTAATTTTTTGCCACCCAGGAAAAAAAATTTTTGTCAGATTCTGTATTTTCAAAACTTTGGGTTTCTACCCAGTTAAATTAAAATATGTTAATTTTAAATTTTTAATTTTTTAAAATTAAAAAGTATCACAACAAAAAAACATTAATTTATTTTTTTGTTTAAAACAAAAAAAATGGTTTGCCAAAATTTAAATCCCATGATTAATTTTATTTTTACCCAATTTTTTGGGGAAATTTTGAAAAGATTTGTAATTTTTAAAAATTTAAAGAGAAAGCTATATTTTTTTGTAAATTAAAAATTTTTTATTCTTAAAAAAATAATTTTAAATTAAATAACTTAACCCACCCTTCTTTTAAGGAAAATTGATTTTATAACAATTGCTAAAAACCCCAATAAAAAATTTCCCTCCAAATTTTGCAAATTTATCACGGGAATAGTTTTTAAAAAATTCTTTTTTATAACCCCAAACATATTTAAATATTTGATTAAAAGAACCAAATATTTTCCTAAAAAAAACAGCGGAAAGACGCTATTAAAAAAAACTGTGTTTAATTTTCCCCATACCAAAGGGTAAAATGTTGAACCAAATTTATTGGTATTTAAAATAATAAAAACTTTGGTATTCTGCTTATTTCCCAGTTTTGGAACCGAGTTTTTTTTAAAACCAGGAAGACCTAAAAAATTTTGTAAAAAGAACCAGATTTGTATTGTTTGATTTTTAATATGACTTTTAATATGAACAATTTCTTGTTTCCCTTAAATTGTAAAAAATACAATGTTATTTTTCCGTAAAGGACAACTCTACTTACTTTTTTAAAAAAAATTTAAATACATACAAAACAATTAAATAATAAAAGAATAGTGACCTAGGACTGATTTAAGAATAAAAAAGGCAAAAAAAAAAAGCTGACCAACACACTAGGCAAATTTCCAACATGCCCCACCACATCACTCCAACCGACCAAACTGATAACTATTAAATTTGGATAATCAAGCCCTACTTTGGAAAGCAAAGAAATTCCACCACACGGGGTTAGGGAAAATCCCCAGGGGTTAACCCTACATCCTAAAATAAAAATCTCATTTTTCCCAAATTCACCCCAAATTTTATAGGTTTAAAAAGTTTACTTTTATTTTGTAATAAAAAATTATATACCTAATTAAATCTACATTAAAAAAATTAAAGAAAATTCTATAAAAAACAATCGACATCCGTTTAATACCATCGTTCCTTTAGGGTTATTAAAAAGACTACCCGAATCCCAGTTTTGTCAAATTTGGGAAATTTTTTTATATAATAAACAAGGGGTCATTTAAAATTATTGGTAAAAGGGTCAAATTATGTACGGGTAGTATTTTTTGTTTTCCCAAATTTGTTAAAAAAGAAAACACCCCTTTGTATTCAGGTTTTTAATTTGTAAATTATAAAAAAATAAAAATTTTATTTTAAAAAATAATAAGCCAAATAAGAAGTTTCAAAAAATTTCAACCATTTTGGGGGGTTTTTATTATGAACTGAAATTTTTAACAAACTTTTTATTTTAATAAAACGTTTAAACAATTATAAAACTGACCCTTCAAATACAAATAATCAGTTGGTATTGGTGATTGGAACTTTTTTTGTTCCCCTAACAAAATAAGTTTTGACCTTACGACCAA
The DNA here is from genome assembly GCF_021130785.1 of Homalodisca vitripennis. NCBI lineage: Eukaryota > Metazoa > Arthropoda > Insecta > Hemiptera > Cicadellidae > Homalodisca > Homalodisca vitripennis. The sequence continues at coordinate 28,211 of NW_025780309.1, read as the reverse complement.
AATATGTTGGATTTTAACCACGGGTTGCTAATTTCCAGGATAATTTGGAAAACTAAAATGGTTAAGAAATTTACTTACGGGTTTTTCATTAATTGATATATGGTTTTCGATTCCATTTTTGGGCTTTTCTTAAAGAACCAAAATGTGGAGAACATTTTAACTTAATAAAAATGCAATACAATCTTCCCCTATGTTTCCCTGCCCCCGTGGAATCCTGTTATTTTGTCTTTTCCCCCCCCATTATTTTTTAAATTTTTTATAGTTAGGTTTAAAATATAATTTTTTTATTGGTTTGAGATGTTGTCTACTTTAATGGTTTAATTAGGCAATAAAGTGCCATTACCTAAGCGATATGGAAATTTTCCTCTTTTTCCCGATAATACATAAGATCCCCCAAGGTAGCTTTAAATTTATATCCCCTATTCTTTTAACCACCAATAAATGTTCCCGGCCAATAACCTTTGAAATTCGTTTTCCCCCCACACCCTTTTCTGAAAAAAACTCTAAAGGTTTTCCCGTCAATTCAGGCGTTGGTAAAATTTGTTTAAGGGCAACAATTTTTAATATAAAAATTTTATTTTAATCAAATTTTTAAAAGCCTAAAGGGAAATATAAAAAATCCCAAAAAAGCTTTTTTAACTCCCCTTCCTTCAGTTTTTGTAGAAAAAAAAACTAAACATGTAAGGCCTGATTTGTCAATTTTTGAAATTTTTTTTTTTTATAACAAAAACATTACCAATTTTAGGTTATACTTGTTGACATTAGTTTTTTCCTACCGTAAAATAATGAAACTGCTTTTGGTATTCTTGTTTATTTCAATAAAAGTGAAATTATAAAGGAAAAAATACATTAATTAAAAATAATAATTACCAACAATTGTATTTGAAAAACTCATTCACCATTTTTAAAACAAAAACAAAATTTTGGGGAAAACCCATTTTATTTCTAATCAGCTAAAGCAAAAACAAAATTACTTTTTAAAATCAGTTGTTTTTATTTCTTCTTAATGTTTTTTCCCAGGTAACAAGAAACTTTAACGAATCATCCCCACTTCAATAATTTTAAAATCATTTTTTATTGAAGAGAATAATTATCTTTATTTTTAAACCCCAAAATTTTATCCATTTAACATTTTAAAAATAACAAAATTTTTTTCACAATTTACCCGGGTCGTTAAGACTCAACTTTATTCGGTTATTCTTTGTTAAATTCAAAAAAAGGAGGGGGTTATTTTATTATTTTTTTTAAAAGGGGAATCAAAAGGGTTCTGACAGCCTTGTGAAAACAAATTCCACATTTAGGAATGAATTCTTTTTCAAATACCTTAAAAACCAAATGATTTTTTCCCCCATTTTTTGAAAAGCTGGCAAATAAATTTAATACTTTTTTTTTTAAAAAATGGGGGTAGAATCTAAGGTTTGTATTGATAATACATTTTTAAAAATTGTTATTCTTCCCGGGAAATTTCGGGTAATTAAAAGTCCCTATTTTAAAAACATTAAAAAAACCAAAAAAATTTCCATGATTTTCTAAAAATAAGGGTTTTATAGGTTTTAAAATAAAGCCCAAAAAAAACTAAAACGCTCAAAAATAAACATTAAAAGTATTAGTTTTGCACAAATACAGTCGTGAAATTAATTTCATATTTTGAGTTGGCTGCGTGGGCCAGCTTCAAAAAAGCTTTTTTTTTGTATTGTACTTTTTATTCAGTTTTTACCAAAGTAGTCTTTTGAAAAGTAAAAAAATTATTCTCACTTACATTTGTCATTTAATAAATAGAAAAGTTTTTAAATGCTAATTTGGTTTGTGTTAAAAAAATTTTTTGACATTGGTCTCACGGGTTTATAATGATTTCAACAAAAAAAAATTGCTGAAAAAATTCTTTTTGTAAACTTTACTGAGTGCTATTATTTGAATTTTCAACATTCATAGAAACATGTAGTTTAACTATCCGCAAAAAATTTTAAATAAAAAACATATAAAAATTTGCCAAAAAAACTTCATTTTACATCTAGGCAAAAATGGTTCTATGATGGCGCGGTCCAAAAACCCTTTTTTCATTCAGAAAGGGTTGGCAAAATTTTTTCTTTTTGTCAAAACCGGGGGGAGTGGAAAAATTTTTTTTATGTTGTCTGTCTGCGGGGTTTTTAAATTTTAAGAATGAAATGAATTTTTTTATTTTGATTTTTAAAAACTTTTATAGAAAAATTTTTCATGCTTTTTCAATGAAATGAGGTGCCCATGCCCCTGGTCATGCAGTTTTTCCCCCCACCCCCCTCATTTGGGGACACCTCCTGACTTGGGTTTGGTTTTTAGTTGCCCCTCACCCCCCTGCCTTTTAAAATTATTTTTTTTTTTAATCTGTGGAACCCCGCCTCTTTCCCCAAGCTTTTTACATGACCCCCGTTCTGTTGATTTTTAAAAAAAATTTTATTGACAAATTTTAAAAAAACCTTTTTTTTTTTAAATTTAAAAACCGGAAGATTTGTTATTTTAAAATATTTTCTTTAAGGTCCATTTCATAGACCACCAGGTTTTTTACAGTGTAGGGAAAGTCTTTTGGACTTATGATTATGAGTATTCTGCAAATTGCTTTTCTGTGTTTTGCATTGCTGTTCCCGTCTAAGGGATTGTTTTTTTTAATAAAAGGAATAGCGTTTTAAAAAGGGTGGCTTGTCATATTACACATGTCTAAAAAGAATTTTAAATAATAACGAAAAATTTTTGTTATAGTATTTTTTTTGCAGATGAAAAAAATCCCTTTTGGGCAATATCCAATTAAAAAAAAAGTAAGTTTTGGTTAAAAAAAAATATTTTGCAGATTTAAATTAAAAATTTAGGTTTTTAAGCAATGTTTAAAATTTTAAAAAAATGGGGCTGTCCATTAGTCGAGTGGCGATCATTCATAGGACTATTCTTTACATGAGTCTAAAGACAGCTGATAGAACTACTAAGTAACAAGAGATTTTTTGAGATGCGTTATGATCTCTATAATAGACTATAGTATTGGAGATCAGGTGTATTTGACTAATGTATAACTCGATGCAATATATTGCGGTATGTGGATTCTACATGAAGGACATGTCGACTGACTGTTTATTCTGACTTTAGAGTACTGAGAGGTGCGAGCTAGAGATCATAGATTATAGGGGGCCGTCTTTATGTTGGGTCGCCTGATTTTGGTTATAACATAAAGGGATTAGTATGCTGGGGTATGTGTGACAGTCTGTGCTATCTATGTTCTTGACTATTCTATCTTCTAGAGAGGTTTATAGGGCTGATACATCACGTGTTTGTTCTGGTGACCAGATCAGGCGGGGGTGGGGGGACATGGTCTCTCACCAAATAGGTTTATGTGCGGGTAGGTCACTGTATTCTGGAATCTCTTAGGAAAATCTTACCTACTATGAGTTATTACAATTGTTACGTATTTGTTCTCACAGACCGTCTCTTTTTCTAGGAGATCGCATGGTCAGCACAGGATTGCCATGACTTGTACAGCGATATTGTATCGTAGATCACATCGTTACTAATTATATAGGTGACGACAAGTTACGACATCTTCAAATGTTACATCACGTTATTTAATTTAATTATTTCCTTCTACAGACGATAATCTAGTAGGGGTTCTTTGTGTCGATAACTTAGTCTTACACTATAGTTTACAATAAAACAGACATAGTTTCAATGCTTCTAGAGCGTGATTCTAATCAGGATAGTATAACCATCTAGAGAAGGGCTATCTCGCCATAAAATACACACACTAGTTCTCTTCTCTATCAAAGAGTAGAACTCTGTACTGTATACTGTTATGAACATCAGTGCTCCATGGTACACAAGGCAGCATTAATAACAAACTATCTAGCACTGCAACACAGTTTACGGTCAGGGGTGATTGCTGAGAAAACAGGCTTACTGAGCTGATATAAGTTTGCATATTTGTTGGCCACGTGAGCACATGGTCAAGGCGCACTAGGGGGACAGGGTTTAGGATGGAGAGTACAACATCTGAAGTACTCGAGCAGAACATATCTGCTTAGACTCATATTACAGAGTTGAGAACATAAGATGAGACAACTTTATTAGAGCATCTGAGGTAGGATTGTAAGTAAGTGGATCTGCTATAGTGTTTCGTGTAGACTCAGGCTGAATCGTGATAGGATTAAGGGATGGCATGGTGTCAGGTTTTTTATATATATGGTGGCGTCATGCGTCTAGTGCAGAGTTTACATCGAGTACACACTACATTGTAAGACAATTTGGTGGAGCATGAACATTACACCTATATACTGCTCAACACTGAACACTCACTAATAGAGGATCGGATGGGGGCCTTAGATCGTCTATTGTTTTGTTGACATGATTAGTGAAGGCAGTCTGGAGGTAATTACTGATTATTTATGTGGATTAGTGTGTTAAGTAGAGACTCCAGAGCGATGGTATGGTTCGTCGGGTCAGCGGGGGAGATTCTACTCTGTCAGTGCACACACGGAGCATAATCAGCTTCTCAGGGACACAATATGGCAAATAGAAGACAGCTAGAACTGCTAACTGACTGGACGCCAATTTGGTGGAGAAAAAATGCATCCAACTTCATCTTTCCTTTTTTGAATTATTTTTCGGTGTGCTTTAAAATATTCTCTTTTGTTGCTTAGCAATGTACAATGAAAAAATATTTTATCATTATGTAATAAAGAGTAGTATGCTCTTAATTATTACGAGTCCCATAAGTACATAATATGTACTACCATTTTGGCTAATTTTTTTTTCTTTGATTTTCAGATTTTCATGCCTTAGTGTTAACAAAAACTTAGAAGAGAATTTTCGAATAAAATTATAAACAGTATTATGTTTTTAAACCAAAATATTTTTGCACTTTTTTTGTATGAGACCAAAAACCCATTGGAATCAGTGGTCTTTAGCTTGAATAAGCGAATATATAAACTATTTTTATACCAAATAACTCGTCAATATTTATTAGAATTTTTGAAAAACTAACTTGAAAATGCTGAGAAAATCTCTTGACATTTTTAGAAAATATTACCAGCAGTTCCAGGGTTAAGTTCAGTGCTGATTTAAATAAATTTTTTTATATGATACCAACTAGTTTAGCATAACCGATAATTTAACACCATAGAAATTTTTATCTTACCACGTCTCAGGCACACAATTAAAGTACCCCAATCATGTAATATTTTTGGAAGAACATTCTGTTCAGTACGTACAAAAATTTCTAAAATCATGTAACCAAAACCCAAGAGTTGCAAAAACAAACTAAAAAGAAATAAAGTACCGTAATTTGTCTGAGTTAGGCCTTATGAGTAATGAACAATTTTCTAACAGCCGTAAAAATATATTCAAATTTGTAACATATTGAGTATCGAAGCCAGATGATAAAACAAATACGATTAAGGCTTCAGTATAGAGCGTTCTCGATTTTAAGATATTTTTCATACTGTTCCCTAGGTTATTTGGGTTAGTGATAAAATTTAATATTTGGGAAAAGTTGATTTGTAGAGAGTTTTGTTTATTTGTGATAGTATTAATGTTTGTTGAGTTTTTATTAGTAGTTTTATTAGATAATTGTGTAAATAAGTGAGTGTATTGTCATTTAATATATAAATAAGTTTGCATACAACAAGCATTTATAACAATTTATTTTTTGTTTGCATTAATGACAGTACTCTCAATTTGTGCCAATATTATTGTATTAAAGCGCGCGCGCGCGCGATAAGAAACATTATGTAAAATAAATCTTATAACAATGTAACAATAATTACAACTTTTTTTTTCATATTGATTTTTGTGTCCCTATAAATATTTCTGATATAAATTTAAAATTAAAAAACAGGACAAATTTCTTTAAAAAATAAATATAGGAGAGAGAGGAGCATGAATTTTTTATAAATTATAGTGGGTGTGAGGTTTAAAACAATATCATCAATGTTTTAGAAAATATTATAGAGCGGATCACAGAACAATTGTGAGCGATGTGTAGCGCGCGTGTGAGTAGCGGGCGTAATAATATTACAAGTTGACAATCGACAACCCAAATTAGTTTTTTTCACATCTTTAGTGCCTTACTTACCAGAAAATATTTTTTTAAAGCAAATACTTAATTTAATTAACACAATATATTATTATATTCTGTTTCAGCAGTGAGCGCTACGTGGCCTGACCAAGAGGTAGCAGAGAGGGAATTAAGAAAGAATGTTGGGAAGAAATGGAAGCTTTGTCTTATCAGGATGTTGATGAGCATATAACATTGGGCACAAACATAGATTCAGAAATTGGTACCCTAGAATACCAGGAAGCATTCCCGGATCACATGATTACAGAAAAAACAATTTGCTATTATTAAGGAAGAGTATTGAAAGGGAAAAAGAGAGAGGAATTGAGTAGAAAAAAAGAGCTAGGAAAATCAGATTCTGGCGATGACAAGAATAGAGATAGTGATATTGATGCCCAAGTTAGAGAGATGAAAGAAAAGATTGAAGCAGCTTACCAAGCAGAGAACTTAAATTTCCAGGAAAAGAAAGGAAAGAAAAAGACTCCTGAAAAGGGGGATTGGGAGGGAAAAGAAAGGTCCTCCTGAAACTTTAATTCTCCGCTACAATAAAAGGTTAATACACCCGATAAGAAAGTAAAAGTCAGTCAGCGAAGATGTAAGTTTTAGAAAAATATCTACAGATGGAACTCATCTGATTCATTTCCATGGTTGTAGGTAAAGAATCTCTCAAAAGAAAGTTAGATGAGGGGAAAATACTGAACACACCTTTGAAAATATAAAAAAGGAAATCTACAGGAAGATTCAATAAAACGAAAATTAATCAGCAAGGAAGTTCACAAGATCAAAGTGAACACTGAAAACTTAAACTAACTGAAGATGAATAGTTTTAAACAAGAAGTCCTTAAGAAGAAAGTGAGAAGATGGTGATACAATTGGGTATGTTGACCACACCGGTTTTCCAAACCTGAAGAACCTAGAGCAAGTAGATGGAAGTTAAAATCAGAACCTTGAACCCTTCCCTCCAAAGCCTGTCCAAACCTAGACCTAAAAGCAAAGCAGAAGATCAAAAGAATAAAACGTAGAAAAAGAATAGGATAAAAAGAGAAGCAAAGAAACTTGCAGCTTGTCTAGAAGCTTTGAAAGGTTGGTCAACCACCACCCAACCCGTTTGATGGAAGATACAAGGATGAGCGTCAACTGACCCTTACATGGTGAGGTATTTTAATACACACCTTTTTTAATGAGTCCGGTTCAAGTTATTAAATGATAATTTTTTCTAATTTAAACTTTTACAAAATTGTCTCATTACTCTACATTTTTTGTCAACACATTATTTTCACAGAAATAAAAAAAAAAATTAATGTGGATTTACATTACCAGGTTAAGGATATGATGACCCTCTTTGGAAGTCGGATATCAAAAAGAATAGAATGGAATGTTGGGTGACCCAGAAGGGTAAGAATAAGAAAATAAATTCCTTTGTTTTTTCGTTTTAATGAGTCAGATTCATTAACTGAGAAAAGAAGAAAATATTTGAGTTTTTCTGAGAAACTAAAACTGTTTGCCTAGGAAAGAGAGATGTTACGGTGGGACCAAAATCGCAGAGTACCAGTTGGCCTCTGCAAGGGAAAGGAGAGCTGTACATGATCCAGGAACAGATTCTCCACCTATCTAGGTGTACCAAGAAGTTTTTAAACGAAAGTACCCAGACTTGAAGCGGCGGCCCTGTTGAAAAGGAGGATACGGCGAACATTCCTCTGTGACAGCGGACTGGGTTGGTCAGAATCTATGTTGCGATCCTCCGGTAAGTCAGTTATTTACACTCTTTCTGATATAGCTACAGAAGAACAATTGCCTGGAAACGACTAAAAAACTCTTAAGAAACAATTATTTGTGAGAAAATAAAAAAAAATAACATTTTAAAATTTTCTATTTGTTAAATAATATGCTTTACTTTATTCATAAATAATTGGTACCATAATAAATAATCCAAATAGATTAAAATGTCTTTATTGTGAATTTTGAGTTGTACAACAAGTTTTGTAGAATCTTTGTCAACTCCCCTCCTCCATCTGCGATAGACGGAATTCTCACTGATTAAATCTTTTAGTGTTTGTAGAGCGTTACATGTATTACAGGACGCTTGTGCGCGCGAGAGCGCGCGCGTGAGTGATTTTTTTTATTCATTTTGCTGTATCAAATGTTCTAAGTGGATCTATGCATGGCTGTAGCTACTGTTAAATGTTGGTCTGTTGGTTATTACTGGTTAGAGAACCTGACAAACCCGTTTAAATATGTTTAGTCTAATGACTAACCCAGGTGTAGTTTTCATGGACGTCTCTATGCAATGTAAATGATTATTATGGACTATGAAACATATTAAAGATCTAATCCAATGGGTATTATACACCTACTGATCTAGTAACAAGGAAGGAGTACGCCACAACCATGTGTCACATAACGACTTTGTTAAGGTTTAGGTTGTTGGCAATCATTTTAAGCCTTATACGAGGGTAATTTCATACTCGATATGTCCTGGCAGTCAGATTGGCAGAACATATCAATCGTAACACTGGGTGAAATCTGCCAGCACCGGGGAAAACCAGGAATCATAAGCCTGTACAACTGGGGAATAAACACAAAAACAATGTTTTTTGTCTATAAAACTATAATGAAATCAGGTAGGCCCTGAGATTTGTTAACAGCTCCTTGAATAAGGACTTGATCTAATCCCAACACCAAACATCATATCCCTTGGAAACTGGTGAATGAAGATCTGAAGGACCGTGTGTGAGTTGATGCTTGTTGCCGATTTATTGGAGTGATTGACGATGTGCTCAATGAGCCCTAACTGTTGCCGGTTAAAAGTCCGAGGTTAATTCCTGCTGGTGTAAGTGAAGTTTTTATCGTAGTTAGTATCTATCTTTATGATTGCGTAGGTCCCATACACGCAACAATAATAATTTGAAATAAACAATCATAAAAATTAACATCATGTATATAAACATTGTCCTCGGAAAATGAGCCTGCCAGGTCTATGATGCGCTGGTGCGCCAGTACCTCGAGTTGCTCACGGCCTAGAAGAAAATAATGGACTGGATATAAATAAAAAAATGAATATAAAATATAATACAAAATAATCACACTATTATATACCACATACATATAAATTGCTGAAGTCCAAGTGATGAGGACTTTTCCCAGAAATTTTTAATACTCTTGAGTGGGTATGCGACTACGTATAAACTGTCATCGAGGAAACACATAGTAAATCATTTTTGTCGGGATATAAAGCCCCATTTGAGATGGTTTGAATACATTATAGAAAGGGAAGGATGACCATGACTCAAAATGGATTACCGCTAACGCCTACTAGGAGAGATTATAACCATGTCACTTGGTAAAATCTCAAACAGTTGTACTCCAACCTTTGTTTACAAAATTTATTCATTCATACTATTTTCTATGTTGTCATCTTGTGGTTACCCATAAGGATCCCCAATTTAAAAATGTTTTACTTTCGCTCAAAAAACCAAATGCCCATGGGTTGACCATGCACTACCATATTATCATGCGAGTCTTGCTAATTACAGGGTGATTCAAACGGAGATATGACAGAAATGGTGGGGATATGTAAAATATTCATACTTGTTGAAAATGAATTGAAAAAAGTGTACATAAACATGGGTTTGGAAATGCTTTGTTTAGTGGATTTAAACAGCTAGCGAAAGATTGTGGACCCGATTTCAGCTCACCATTGTAAAACAAGCTCTTCCCGAAAATTACTGTGTAAGTTTGATATTAAGGGTGAATTTAATAGTTTTTCTTCTTAAGGTTTTGACCTGATAAATTGAATACAATTTTGGTCCCAACGAACTATAATTTAAGTAGTTTATTCTAAAAAAAACCAGTGTCCATAGATGCAAAAAACACAAGTGAAATAATTTGTTATCTACGAGCAACAATAACTTTGTTATTTCACCAAGAAACAGAACAAAATTTTTACTATAAAAATTGATAGAAAGAATTGTAAATTTGAACAAAACAGTGGTATGATAAAGTACACATAAAGCGAATAAGATGTTTGGTTTAAAATGAATTTTTAAATTTATTTCACAACAGTACAGACATCCCCCCTTTGAGCCTGAAATCCAGACAAAGATCTTTTTGCTAGCCAGTAACTCTCTACATTGAAGTATTTTCCAGACCTATGTTTGAATAGACCTATATTATTTCTTTGCATTTATAAAATGAGCTCCCACGAGTATTCTGCATATCCCCCCTCCCAGTCATAGTGATTTTATCTTTCCTATATAAATTGAGGCTTCATGTAAAAATTTCAAGTCTATAGGCCAGCTATCGTTTTTGAGATATCCATCGTGGATCAAAGCAGAAATGGAAATTTTTTCCAGCCCCATGCTCAGATCCCAATAAATAAAAGAATATTTATTTGTATCTCCATAGATTACATTATTATTATGGGCTAAGGGTACAACTTAATGGTTAACATTCAACGAAAAATTATTTTCAATAAAAGTATTATTATCTAATACACTATACATAATTATTGGTTTGAGTTTCTGTTGTTTCTTTTATTAATCAGGTGTGTCTTTCTGATGAAGGTTTCTGGGTATCTGAAAATTAAAACAATGATCGTTTGATTTTTCTGGTCTTTTTTAGTAGCTCCGGTCAATAACTTGCAAGAGTACACACACACATAATATATTAATATTATATATATATATATATATATAAATATATATATATATAATAATATATATATATTATCAGAATTATATTTTACAATATATAAATTATATATTTACAAATATTAACTGCTGATTACAATACAACTAGAATATCAGAAGTGTTGATAAATTATAAATAGAAGTGGGTGGATAGAGAATAATGTCAGTTCAGTTATCATTAATGCTGTGGGGTTTATTTTGTCATGGTGTAAGTAAAATGTATTAAAAGTACGTATTTCAAATACCTTTTATATTAATAGTTTTTAAATATAGTATTAATTAATTTTCTTTTGATTTGACATGACCCATAAAGTGTAATTTAAAATTACCTCCATAAATGCCTTTACTTACAAATATAATATTTTAAATCCTGAATATCTATTTAATTTTTTTAAATATGTTAATATGATGGTAACAGGAATATTCCCGGAACATTTGCCACATTGTCAGTGATACAAAAAATGAGTGACACAGTGTTACTGATATTTTTGTATCACCGAACAATGGCAATTTCAAGAAAAATCCTGTTTCCTTCATAATCCTTCCATCTTCAAAAACAAAATTTAAACAAACCATGTAAATATCCCTGAAATAGTTTATTGTAATGACTTTTAAAGAGAAGTATTTAGTAATAATCCTCAAGATAGAAACTAAAAGTTTAAATTAACATTTAATTTAATTGACTTATTAATACATAAGTATTGGATTCAACATAAAACTAATAAAAGTATATTGTTCTAATAACTAACTAACATAGCTGGTTCCACAACAGAATATAAACAACTGATATGCTGGATATTGCTAGAATAAAATTAAAACATCCAAATTTTCTCAAATAAATTCGTATAATTTTGTAGTAATCTTTTTTCATTTAAAATTTTTATTAGTTCTAGACAAAAGTATTCGATTTTTGATAAATTTAAATGAAGAAAAATATATTCTTGGACTAATAAAATATTATCTAATAATTATTAAGCACCATAATAAAAATAATATAATTTGTCACTTCATTGACTATGACATTTAACTGCCAGTTATTTATATAAAAATTTTAATATTCAAAATTGTACTTACAACCAAAAAGATATTGCAAATGTCTGTTGGTGCTCTTTCTTGTCGAGTACATCAATGACTGAGAGCATCTTAATTATGTTTTTCATATTATCTAGTGTTGATTGCTAAGGTGGGGAGTTGAATAATTTGATGAATAAATACCGAATTAAGCTAATTTTGGTATGGAATGCCATGTCAGGATAAAGCAATGTTGGAGTCTATGTATAGATGAGACAATGACACAGAGATATAGTGGACCGTGCCGGTGCCGGGGAGATGGCACCAAGCCAGCCCAGTGGCCAGTCAACTTGGCAGTGGTTGACTGGCCGTCACAGCGTTTTATCTCTTGTGTGATTGTATGTACTTACATAAGTGTTTGTATGTTCACATTGATAACAAGTTTGACTATGACACCAGTACAGTTATTTAGAGTGTTCCTCTTAATGTTTTGTCTTGGTTGTTAGTTCATATCACAAGTCAGTCAGTGTTGCGTTTTGTCAGTTTGTGTTTGTTTAATCCTATGACTAATCCTCTATGTAATCCTGCCGTAGATTTTATGGTGGGATATTATTGTGCATTGTACTGGATCTCAATGGTAGATTTTGTCATATAAAATTTATTTAAATTATAAATAAATATTATTAAAGTGTACAGAATAAGTAATTTTTAAATTAAATCATATAATAATAAAAACAATTTCAATCTATATCCAGTTGTATCATTATAATTGTATATTTATAATTTTGGAATGTAATTATAAAATTTAAAAAATGAATCCCCGCAAATTAAATTACAAAAGTTATAATCAGAGCGTACTGAAATGTAAAAAAAGGTGTAAAACTAGTGAACTTTAGGGAAATTAATTAATATTACAAAGTAGTTGTATTCCATGCCATTTGTTGTGTAACAGGCTTTGATGAGGTTGTTGCGAAATTTAAAATACATAACCCACTTCGTTAGGCTTCATGAGTTACTAAATCACATGTTAAAATGTCATATGATTGTACTCAGTTTTGCTTCCCAATTTTTTCTACAGCTATCTTTGTTACTATCATGGTTACCCATGATAAAAATGTTTGCTATTGCTCCAACCAAATACCTTTGGAGTGACATCCACCACCATCAAAGGTATTACGGTGTTTCTTATTTAGAAATGAAGTTACATGCATAGTTTCAAGATGATAGGTTCTCAAGATATATGGACAGACAGTCAGAAATGACATTTTTCATTCCCCAAGTAATAGGTTTCGCTTATGTTAAGCCAATCAAATAAAAATTCTTTCAACTAATTTATATTTAATAATAAAAAAAGTACAAGTTAAATCGATAGCTCAAGAAAGCTCTCTAAAAGAGCTTAAATGTGAAACTAGTTATAAAATAAAACACGCATTTAAATACTGGGTGTCCCATGGGGAAGAAACGGAGAAAACTGTCAGGACTTGTTTCTTAACGGTGAAAAATAATGAAAAAAGTTCATATACACATAGGTCCAGAAACGCTTTAGTTAGCGAGCTATACAGGGTGAAAGATTTCGCCCAGATTTCAGTACCACCGTTAAAAGGGAGCCCTATTAAATTATTTTGGGCGTTACCAAGGACGTAAAATTTAATGTAAATTATGCAAATTGAACTGAAAAATTGAATATAAATTTGGTACCAGACCTCTAGCTGCAGTAATTTTTAAGATATCTGAAGAAATACACAAAATTCGGTGTCCAAAAAACAAGTTTCATTTAGGTTTTCAAGTAGATTAACTTTGTTAAATGTGTAACAAACACGTAACATTCTTTAACAAAACTTGTAAAGAATTAATTTCTTAAGATAATGATGTAAAATAAGTCAATAAAAATTGTACGTAAACTTTAAGAAAATCAATTTTTAATTAAATAAATAACGAACGAAGAATAGACAAAATCGGTTACACTTTTTTTTTCTTGCTGAACGTACATGTTTTTATAAACTTTTATTTTCACTTACTATTGCAAAAAAAATAAATGCTAACAAAATAACTAACCTTAGTTTAGTAACTGTTCGAAATTCCCTCCTTCACAATGCACACAGCACACTGCTCGACGTAAAATATTTGTGGTGCTCTGCGAATTATGTCTGGATTGTTTCTTATACTGTCAAATGCGTTGCGAATTCTAACGAGTAATTCTTCCTTGGTATCAACTTTACGTTTAAACACCATAGCTTTGATATGTCCCCATAAGAAGTAGTCAAGAGGCGGTAAGTCAGGCGATCGTGGTGGCCAGTTGATTGGTCCACCACACCCAATCCAGTTCAAGAAATTAGCATTCAAATGATTTTCTAGCTACTAAAGAAAAATGGAGGATTTGCACCATCGTGTTGGAAAATCATTTTTAATCTTTTTTGCAAAAGGATATCTTCCAAAAGAGCCGGTAAATCATTTTTCAGAAATTGTTCGTACATATTTCCTGTAAGGTTTCCTTCAAAAACGAATGGTCCTAGAATTTTGTCGTCAATAACGGTACAGCCAAACATTAATGTGAAATCTGTGTGGGAAAAAGGTTTCTACGGTACCATGTGGATTTTCTTCGCTCCATAAATGACTATTTCTACAATTGAAGGACCCGTTTCTCGTGAAAGTTGCTTCATCAGTAAAGAAAATTGAATTCACATCTATCAGCATTGTCCTAGAAGCCAATGAGAAAAGTTTAACCGTAAAGGGTAATCTGTCGGCAGCAAATGTTGTACCTTTTGCAGGTGAAAAGGATGAAGTCTCTCTTTACGCAAGATGCACCACACTTTGTTTCTCGATAAACCATTGCGATACGCAATTCGCCTCGTACTAGTACCCCGGGCTACGATGAATATGTTGAATCACTTGAAGTTCATCGTTAACGCGATGATGTGCCTGCCGTTCAACCGAAAAACGAAAATTGTTAGAAATGATCCATTCGTTCTTAAAAACTGAAACACTGAAGAAAAGGTTTTCACATTCGAATCCGCCTTGCAGGAAATCTTTCCTGATATTCACGTCGAGCCAGGCTTCCGCATTTCCCATTAGCATATCCGTAACAGAACATTATGGTTCGGCATATTCTTTCCAATTATGAAAATTGAAAACGGCATATTAACTTTTATATACTGTATCAATATTTATTACACTTAACTTATCTGTAATGACACTTTCAATATACAAATATTCAAAAAAAGTTCATAATTGTGATTTGTTTGAAGCAGCTGTTTTCAATTCCTATGAAAATATATATTTTTGTTACAAAAGTTGTAGAGTTGATAACGTAGAATTAAATGTCCGCAATTATTGTTAAGTTTCAGATTTTAATGGACACTAACACTTTATTTTTAACTAAGTATGTAAAATTCATTGATGAAAAAATAGAAGAATGTGTTCTATAAAATAAAAATCTATAACATAATTTATTTTCAATAGAAAACTAACATGGTTTTCTCCCAAAATATTAGAGGATGTATATCATTCAGTATAGAAAAAAAGTGGTGTAATCACTCGATTTTGTCCTAATTCTTCATCATTCGTTTAAATTTATTTAATTAAAAATTAGATTTTCTTAAGGTTTTACGTACAATTTTATATTGGCTTATTTTACATCATTATCTTATAGAAATTAATTCTTTATATGAACACAAGTTTTTGTACAAAGAATTTTACCGTGTTTGTTACAACATTTAACAGAAGTTTTAATCTACTTTGAAAAACCCTAAATGAAACTTGTTTTTGTGGCACCCGAGTTTTGGCGTATATATCTTCAGAATATCTTAAAAATTAACTGCAGCTAGAAGGTCCTGTGTAACCAATTTTATATTCAATTTTTCAGTTCAATTTGCATAATATAACATTATAAATTTTACGTCCTGGGTAACACCCAAAATAATTTAAATAGTGGATGCTCCCTTTTAACGGTGGGCAACCTTCGAAATCTGGGCTTAAATCTTTCATCCACCCTGTATAGCTTCGCTAACTAAAGCGTTTCTGGACCTAATTGTTGTATAATGAAACTTTTTTTTCATATAATTTTCACCCGTAAGAGAAACAAGTTCCTGACAGTTTTCTCCGTTTACCTTTCAATGGACATCCCTGTAGTAATATACATGGAACATAAATCGCCATGAGCAGTTGGAATCAAAAAGCAATAATAAAGCCAATTAGTTTTTTTGGATTTTATTATTACAGTGTAGGCTTTGAGCAACATAATATTCCTGTAAAGGAACAATTTATTTTCACCACCCGTAGAAGTAGTAGTATCATACTAATTTTCTTTAATAATTTTCACTATATATAATAGTAATACATATGCTTAGGAACCATAAAATGATGTTACATAAAGATTATTACGTTTCATCATAATAAAGAGAGGCATCACATGTATTAAGCTTTCAATGAACCATTCTTAATAGTATTCACAAAGTGCCTTATGTTTCACTAACCGTTTAATATACCTAGTTGTGTGGTAGTGAAGTGCACTTCGGCTTAGACAAGACCACAGCTAATTGACTATATCAGTGATTTTCCCGAACCATAAACCAGATGGTTTAGAAAGTGAAATGAAATGAAATGAAAAATGGCTTTATTTGGCAGAGGCGAAGAAGTTAGGACTTTAAAAGTCCTCCTCTAAATCCACTTAATCCTCTAAAACAAAACAAACAAATTAAAGATATAATCATCAACCTATTACAACGAATTAGGTTAACTGTCACATAAGACTAAAATCACTTTAAATAAATTTAATTACATATTGGATGTAACATAAATAATGTATATATATAAAATTAATAATTAAAAATTTTAATCCCATTTTTAAAACTCCCTAACATAAATTCTCTACAACAGGCAACTAATAAAACTATCCTATGCCTAATCAGCTTTCATTCCCCATCCACAGCCACCTTACATAAAACAGTTACCACAAAGTGTGGACCACAAGAACCACCAACCGCACACTCCCTGCACTCCATCCCGAGTGTCCGCAGCAGAAAGGCCCCTAACCTCCGCCCCAAAGCGATCGCGCTTGTCAATATTTCTGATGTTGTCTGGGAGAGCGTTCCCACAATCGACAATGCGGAAACAGTGAAAGATTTATTATATAAGGTTGTCCTATGAATTGGAGTTGATAATAAAAGATGCACCCCTACGAGTTCTACTGCACTAATATCAGACCATAAAAACGAAACCTTTGGGGCCAAAATAACTTGGACAACCCATGTGTGGATTAGTGCGTGCAACAAGACTAAGGTACATGAAGATCTCTAAGTTCTTGGATTTTAATAGGGATAATTGCTCAAAATAAGAGATACGTGGTCATCACGTCGGTACGTTGAAAATAAAACCGAGATACAATAAATTCTGTGCACCAACCAGTCATGAATTTTTAACTAGAAAGGGTCCCAACGAGTTGGTCATGTCATTGATCGAACCACGTCACAGTTAATTGAAGTGAGGTAAAAACTAGAGTTTTTCTCATACCAACATCAAACTCTAACAATCCAACGTGGCAAGTTAATTGTGGCAAGATCGCTTTGAGGCTATTGTATATCAGGCATAAAACCCCTATTACAAATTAGTGACAACCTGAATTCAGGCCCATCTCAGTGTATTTTGTTGATAGTTTATATCACCAGAAATTTTTTACTTTTACATTGTAAACTATTTACTTTGTTGTTCAGATATCAGTCTTGGAGCAGTATTAAATGTCGATTTTAGTAAGTAAGGCCCTTTGATAGCCCTATTAAAATACAGTTAGTCCTTGGTTTTCAAATTAAAAGTTGTCAGCTCCCATGTCCCTGCGCAAGTCCAGTATAGCTATTGAAATCAATATCAGAGTTTCCATTACTTTGTAGCAACCAAGTGTCCCCCATCTTCATTAGGTGAAAAGTTGGCGTGTAAAATTTGTAAATCCGTCACGCGTACAGGATGGTGTAACTTTGGAGTGTCCGGGATGCTAGTAGTTATGTCATTAATGTAGAGTGTAAAAAGAAGTGGTCCAAGATACAGAAACGCCTGGAGGCACACCCCTCGGGTTGAACAGGTTTTCCACATCAGAGCACCCATTGGGTCAGTCCCTGACAAACCAACCTGGCGTGTCGCTCGGAGAGATAATGACCCCCAAACCCACCTAGACATCAACCATCAGAGAAAACCATAACTTCTTCAATTTTGATCCAGTAAAAGAGGGTGATACCACGCAGTCGACATATGGCCTTGGGAAAAATCGAATAGAGTCAAAAGTGTGTAGCTTGTTGGCCTTGTTCCATTAGGCAAGTCCTTATATCTTCTGTGATTTTTAAAAAGGGCTGTGGCAGTACTGGATGGTGAGGGCGAAACCTCAGATTTGAAAATTACCGACAAAAATATTGCCCACTGACAATAAAACGGGAGAATTGTTGGTGGACTAATTCTTTTCTAAACACTATAGGATAGCGCGAGGCAAGTATACTAATCAGGATCTTAAAAATACATATGGAACTTTAGGGGAAAGAACACTTATTTAAGGGACGGATATTGAGCACGCTATCGCATATATCTGGAAAAGTTTGAGGAACATTAAAGATGTTATTAAATATTGCAGTAAATAAATGGGAGGAGTGGACTGGCAGAGTGCTCTTAATGAACTTGATTGGAATGTTGTCGGCCCCGACTGCATTGGCTTAGACATCCATTCAATGACCAGCCGCCCTGAACAACCTCAGCCTCAGTCACCCCGGAGTTGTAAAGAAAATCTGATGAACAGGTCTGTCAAGCGGAGGAAGCCTCTAGCTCTATTGGAACATAAATCACGAGCAACGGTGACAAGATCAATGGGTGACGTTTAGCAAAAAAAAGTTATTTTGATTATATTTGGATTTAAATGAGGTTTGTTTTGGTCACCATCAGATTTTTCCCATCTCCCTAGCTCTTTGCAGGTTTGTCGCGTCCACAGGGTTTTTAAGTTGATTGTTTTCATGAGAAAGAGAACTTGTAGTAAAATCTAATTTTAGAATTTCCTAATTTTGTTGCTGTGTCTGATTTCTCTCAGTCTTTTTAATATAGAGCTCCAATCCGTGCTGATCTCTTTGTTCCGCTTAGATCCTTTGCGGAAAAGCGGTGATCTCTCCTGTCCTTTGCAGAATGGCGAATAAAAGTCCAGTAAATCCAGGGAGCAGGCCTTTTTTGTTTAACAACGTTTTAAGACTATTGGAGCCATGTTTTATCAAGACAATTGAAGAATTAGTGGAATTAAATTGAAAAAACCAATATCATTCACGTCATCAGATAAATAGTATTTCATGCCAAGAAATATTGGAAGTATCGAAAATCATGAAAGGTCAAGATCCAATGTTTTTGTAGTTTCTGTATTCTAAGTAAAACTTTGGTTTGGGTTATGGGGAGAAAGAAGTTTGATAGATGCAAAATATCAAATCATTGTTTTTGAAAGTCCAGGGGCAGGCAGTTGTCCATGGTGCGCAATGAGGGGTCCCGGGTCCACCGACCAGCAATTCATGTCCCAGCCCCAGGTGTCCGGCAGCGGCAGTATGGTGAGTGGCATGAAGTGGTAGTATAGGTCCATGTTACACAAAGAAAAGAAACATGTCGGAATAAAAAAGGTTTGATCGTAGGTAAACTGGTCCAAGTAAATCAGTGTTAAAAGTCCCCCATTCCACAATAACAATGACATGCAGCGAGCCAAGAGGTTAAGAAGTTTCATGCATCGAATCTCAGCAAGATAGACCAAGGTTAGGAGCTCTGTAACAGACGGCAACTAAGATGTGTGATTAGTTAACACTGACATCTAGAAAAACATATATTCTGGGCGTCCCAGGCTCTGGATGTGTCGGATGATAGAAGGATAGAAAGCAGGAAGGTGAGACTTGGACATAAACGGCGACACCTCCGCCACCCTTATGTAGACCACCGGGGGGTCATTCCATGAACAAAGGAGTATCCCGTCAATTCAACAGCCCTGTCACTCAAAAGAAGGTTTGAGCCAAGTCTTCATGAAACTAGAAAATTATAATCAAACTGTGAAGAGCAAAATATTAGTTCTTGCTGAAATCGTCCAATAATGAACAAAAAAGCGATTGAGCAATTAAACGTTGAGCTTGCGCTTTAGAAAATTATCGTAAGGGAGAAAGTGTTTCGGGGGCAAGGATAATTTGTGAGAGAGGGAGAGCGCTATCCATCGCCCGCCCCGGGGCGGGCACCATCAGCCGGGGGACCCCAGCCCTAAGAAGTGACTTGCAGAGACAAGATCACAAACCGAATGGCTTACAGTGATTTCCGAAACCATAAACCGTTGGTTAGAAGTGACTTGCTGGGATAAAGAACCAACAGCCAAGGAGGCAGGGAAGTAATGTAGTTAATTGACTTTCATATCTTACAATAGATAGCTGTGGCTAACAAGACAATGCCATTGGCTTTTCGGTGCATTAAAACATATAGCAAAATATCAAACTGATATAAAATAGGAGGTTGCATTGGTCAGGAACTAATCAGTTCCAATTTCATTTTTTATGTTGATTTTTAACTCAAATTTTAAATAAAATATAGTTTACTATTATTGGATTATACGCACTGTTATGAATATAACAAAGTACCTATCTCCCCGCCAAATTTGCTAACATGTCTGTGTGGTCAACTGCTTTAAGAAAATAATAATTCTTGTATTTGACTGAAAATGGTTTCAATAAATTTGTTGCCCCTTAGCTGCATACTGTTTTTGTTAAAAAATTCATGAATACGTGACATCCATTGTTACAGAAGTTGTCTGAATTCTGGTAAATTTTAACAGGATATGAACCGGCAGTGAGCATCTCTGAGGTTTTAGAAACATTTATGTTCCTAAGACTTCCCAAGAACAGAACGGAGGAGTTGCGTTAAACCACAATGCGGGAAGAAAAAAACAATCTCGGGAAACGTCTATCAACAAACAGGAAAGGTAGTCAGTTAACAAATTTCACCATGGATTTTTTTTTCAATAATTAGTTAAAATTCACAAATTCAAGGCTTAAAGCAAAACACGATATAAACAATCTAAAACCCGCAACGTTTTACTCATAATTTGAGAGAGATGATAACACTTCTTCATTTTATTCAATGCTAAAATAGGTTATGTATTTGAGTTTATGGCTTAGGTGAGTTTCTAATGCTGTGCTAAATAAGAATCAAAAATAGCAACTACCATCCTAGAATTTTATATCCTATGTGTTGAATATAAAATATTAATAATTGATATTAAACTCGATTGCATAGTACACATATTGTATTGAATTTAAATAAAAACCTATATTTCCGAAGGAATTTCTTTAATAAACTCCTAATCAAAGCTGAATGCTGAATAGACGAAGGAAGAAAGTTTGGACGCTGAATCCTGGTCCCAAGTCGGACCCTAAAAGGAGCAAGCTATCCAGTCAGCGCGTGAGCTTGGAACACACATCTTAACCGAAGCCGCAGCGAGGCAGAGTCGCGGCTGCCATCTTGATCTGCAAGACTAGGACCATACTAGTACCCCTCGTACCCTGGAGAAGCAAAATGGACAAGGCCCCACACCCAGGCAAGGCAACTATCCAGTGGCTTCTCATACCAGGTCCACACTACGATGACTTCTACCAAAGGTAATCTAGTGTGTGCAATTACACAATGCTTGTTAATCGGAAAATAATTTTCATCTGAAAGACTAATAAGTTTCAATTTACGAACTGATTTATAAGTATTTATCTTTATAGTGTAGTTTTTATTCCAAATTTCTCATGACTTCAAGTTACTCGAATCAATTTAAACTTAATTCTGTGTTTGTGTGTTTGAACACAAATTTTAGAATGAGCCATAACGTTTGAAAGTAACCACCTTGTTTATTCAAAAAGTAAAACCTTGAGAAGTAAGTAAAAAAAATATTTTATCATGTTAGTACAACTATAAAATTTAAAAACTTTTTCTTTAATTTTTCCAACATAGATCCCATGAAACTCTTAAATCACCCCCTTGTCATTACTCTATTGTACTAATTAACATAATCCCTTCAATAAAAAAAATTGCCAAACTGCGTACTTTGAGCCCAGCTGGATAACTGCAATTTTTAAAGTTTTTTTTATGATGGTTATGACCTTACCCCTTAGATTGTTCTTTGGTTCCTTTTCCCATATTCACGTATTTAACACCCGACTTTTATTGACCTGTTATAAGTATGTTGAGGATATGATTGTGTTTCTTCGCTAGCAGGAGGTCTTCAAAAGCCACTTCAAAGAAGAAGGTCATCCGTTTTTTTTGTTGGAGCTTCAGTCCGCGGTGAATTATTGTTTGCTCTTCCTCATATTGCTTGTTTCGTTGAGTTTTCTAATTTTTCCATTTCACAGAATTTTCAGGGACCCAGCAGGTGTGCGACAAAAACTTTTGGTAGACTAACCTTTCTGTCATTTAATAAACAAATATATAAAAACAATCCTCACAGGAATTTGTGAAAGAATTCATTAAAAACTCATGAGCTCTTATGGGGACCATTGATTTTCTCCAAGTCCAGTCACTATTCATTATTGACTAATAGAGAACCTTGCCTCATTTTCGGCTCTTCATCAATGGATGTTTGTTCACCTATTCTTGCTGACAACCATCTGCTTCCCAAAACAAATCCTTCACTTCATTATGTTCGGTCCTTAGGTCTTATACACAGGTGCCAAAGTTTCTCTGTGAATTGCTTCCCTACTAAGCAGTAACTTGGTTGTGAAAGAATTGCAAGGACACAACCTGACACTTGGTATGGGAATGTTGATGGTTTTAAAAGGAGTTTGGAAAAAGTTACATAAAAGCTCAATATTCTCTACAGAGATACAAGTAGAGAAAGTAATAGGCTTTTTTTATAACTGTGGCATACAAATAGCTTTTTAAGGCATACTTAAGGCTTATTGTATAAATTTTAGGCTTACTAAAGGCTTATGTGTAGAGAAGATAACTAAACCATAATAATTCAATAAAAGCTTAAAAAATTTAAACTTTTACATAATGATTTATTGACCTATCTACGAAATTTTAACTCAGTCACTTAAAAATATGCACAAAAAGATTGTTATGGATCTCACACAAATCAGGGTACATATTTGGTTTTTGTGAAAAAACGTGATGGATTCAAATAGGAAGTCAAGATATGAAAAACGGATTTTAAAAAAATAATGACTGAATGGTATTAATTAAAATTTTGGTAGACTAACTATAAAACCAATAAAAGGAGCCAATCATCTCCTTGCAGAGCCCTTCCGAGTTGACTCCATTAGCTAGCGTTGGTATTCTATTGAGCAGAATAATGATTACAATAACTGATGTGATTATGAAGAACAAAATAAAAATAAAAATTATTGTTAGTATTTGTTCATCAACATATTTTTCAGTGATTTTGATTCATCCAAACACAATATTTAAGTTGTTAAACCAAAAGTTCGAATGTATGTTGTTAATGGACGTGTTCTGAACAGGTACACGGCCCAGGTAGCTGCGGTTTATTGGCCAGTCAACACAGTGTTGTTATGGGCCTCTGCAGACCCAACGAAAAAGGCCATAGCACGGCGCGGTATCGGACGGCAGCCAGTTCAGAAAGTGAGGACGCAGCTCATCATCTGGAATGATATTCTAGGTATGATTGAACGTAAACACACTCTCTAATTGATATTTTTTTGAGGATTTTTATTTGTGTTTATTTGTTTTATGTTTTATACAGAGTAAATTTTAATTATTATATATGTTTTATATATATATATTATATATTAATATAACATAATATTTATTAGTGTGTGTTATATATATAATATATATTATCTTCTCTGTAATTACCAATCGGCTTCAATACTCTTCTAAAGTACTTTAAAGTTTACACAAAAACAGAATTATTCAGTGCTCATGTTTAATTTTCCGGAGTTACACAGAACCCTTCATCAGAAAACACACTGAATTAAAAACATACAAAACCGAACTCAAGCCAAGAAAACAATTGGCTATATATATATATATATATATATATATAATTTCAATAAACGTTGAATCGCAAAAAAAAAGTACTTGCTCCGCGGACTCGATCCCGGATTCTCTCACTTGCCGGGGGAATGTGCTACCATTTACACCACAGAAGACCTCACTTTTTATATATAGTATATATATATATATATATATATAACACTCTATATTTATATATATAGAGTGTTATATTCTTTATTATTATTATATTACATAAAAATAATATTTAGAGGTATTATTTTATCTCTACATCGTTACGTGTAGTTGTACGTAAATAAATTCTCTATAAATACTCTAAGCCCATATATTTTTTACATTAATAGAATATTATTATGGAAGCTCATTTTCGTAAGCTTACCATTTCTATTTTGTAAAAGGAGAAGCGAGTAACGAGGATATTAATTTTTAGTTTTATAAATATAATTATTTCTCTTAATCTCCGCTAAATTCCTTTTGAAGTATACTTTTGAATTTTTAGGGCTTGTTTCCCCCAAAGAGTTGAAAGTTAAAATTACAATTCATATGAAAGTATTTGGTTTATTTGTTGGTTTTACCAAATCGACCGTGGCAAAATCGTGGTCCTCGTACCAAAGTTCGTGCACCGCAGACCTCTGACCCGACAATGCTGGTGTTTAAAATGATAACATAAATACGTCCAAGCTGATACTTTATGATGAAGTCCCTGTTACAAGTTTGACAGCTCGAAGGTGATGGGAGAAGGGGAGGGAACCTGTGGAAGAGGAGGAAAAACGGATGCAAAGCCTAGTGGGGGCCCTGTCCCCGGACACAACGAGTGGGGGAAAAAATAAAGATAAAAAAAATAAATGAAAAAAAAAGGAGGGGTAAAAAAAGGAAAAAAAAAGAAAATAAAAAAAGAGAAAAAAACAAAAAAAAAAAAAGAAGAAAAAGAGGGGTGGGAGTGGTGTGAGGCGCTCGTACTGTGCTCCCAGTGCGGCGTGAGTGTTTGTTGGGCACACAACAGTAAGTCCTCTAGGGCCCCTCGTATTGCCGCTTTTTTCCCATCAGACGCTCCACACGGGTTTGGTCATTTAATTTTCATTTATTGTATGGATCAATAACCTGGGCTAATGTAAAATGTGTTGAGGTGTCAAGGTTTTTGATACTTCATGTGGTCATATTTTTTCTTTTATAAATCAAAATAGACACCCATAAATTGAAAATTAGTAGTCATATTGGTGGTAATTAAAACAAAACAAACTGGGGGGTAAAAATTTACTTGTTTTGTGCTAAGACTTGATCTTAACTACCAATTATTTGTTTTTATCTGTAGTGTAAATCATAATTGAATGCTGGTTTATTATATAGGCCGTTATTTACAGGTGGTGAATGGTTAACTTTTATAATTTTAAAATTATCTACTGGTAAACAATAATTTATATTTCTTTAAAATCTACTTTTTTCATAATTTTATCTTGGAAAAGCATCACGTTTTTTCCCAGTTTGATATAACTTAAAATCCGTTTAAAAAAGTAAATTTATTAAATTGGAAAGAATAATTAAACTAATTATCTGGAGCTTTAGTAATCTAGGAATTTCTTTGAACTATATCCAATATTTTATTTTAAATCAGGACCAAAAATTGTGTTATAATGCTGTAATATTGAACAGTCAAACTCACACTATCTCAAGTGGCCTGTTACAAGCAGAAATTTGAATTTACCGAGTGGCAGGATTGTTGAAATTTAACGTTTCCCAAACACAGTGTAAGCTATCCCACTGATACAAACAATCAAACAATATTTAATTGCAGACTAAATAAAACAAACCACTGCAAAAATTTTCATTAAACATGTTTAATTATATTAAAAAAAAAAGTATAAAAAATTGGGGTTGAACAGCTACAGGTAAAAACTACAAAATTAAAAAATGATTTACATT
The DNA here is from genome assembly GCF_021130785.1 of Homalodisca vitripennis. Lineage (NCBI taxonomy): Eukaryota > Metazoa > Arthropoda > Insecta > Hemiptera > Cicadellidae > Homalodisca > Homalodisca vitripennis. The sequence goes on along the minus strand of NW_025780309.1, from coordinate 2,528 downwards.
ACGTACTAGGGAAGATCAGTTAACTGGGATTTTTAACAGGGCTTTATACTGGGCATTGATTCAGTTATTTGAGGAGTGGACTGTACTTTATTGTGTTGGAAATGAAAATGTATGACCCATGATATTAATAAACAAGCTGGTTTTTAACTTCATGCTGTATATCCATACATGAAAATCTTTTAAGTAGAGTAGTTTCTCAAACAACTGCATGGAAAAGTTTACATTATTGCATTGTACTACTTTTGTGTTTTGTGAGTGCCACTGTTTGATGGATTTTTATTTTTACAACCATTCCGCGAAAGTTATTACAGTAATTAATTATGGATGTACATGTCAAACATAATGTAGGCAACGATAAGATTGATCCACATCATACCTTGTATATTCTTGACTCGTATTCTAAGGTCCACCAAAACTTATGGGGAACAATTTGTTGTTGCATAACAACTTGCATAGGCATAAGCCTTGTGTTTTTTGTTTTATTTGCATGTTTCTGTCAATATTGTTTTTGTTCAATTGTTTTGTGTATTGTTCCTCAATTCTTTTGCCTTATTGCAATATAACATTGTATTTTTGTCAGACACAGTTTTGTTGCAAAACTTGTAGATTTGCAACTTGGTATACTTGATTTTTTGTTACAGTTTTTATTGGAGTGTCCTGGTCTGATTCAGTGGTTGTTTGGGGCTTTTTCTTTTCTAGGGTGATACAAGGTTTTTTCATAATGTCCCTTACAATAGTTAGTTGAAGTTGTATTATTAATGTTTAACCAGCCCATAAGCGCAACACTCCACGTAAATCGGATCGTTTATTAAATTTTTTCTTTAATCATTTGTGAAATTAGAAAAAATATATTTTGTCTCATTTTACTAACAGTAACATATTTTAAATTAGTTTAACCTTTTGTAAGTAAAACAGTGTAAGCAATGCAACAGTGATCTCGGCCACACTACAAGCCTCCTGCACTTACAACATCATTGTTGCCAATTATATATTTATTTTTAAAAGTAGTAAGGTAAAACATGTATGGTTACTATCTACATGCATTTTTGTCTGTGATAACTTTCGCTGCCATTTCCTGCGTGAGTGTTGAAAGAAGCAAGTTGTTGTTAGTTATAATCACTAAGCCGCTAGACTGTCTCCGAAGACGAAGTAGTTGTCTTTTGGAGTAATGCGGTTGGAAATACTTGGGTGGGGCCAGCCTACTAGCTATACGCCAAATGCAAGGAATATGTTCCATCTGTCAGTTTCATCTATTTACTGTTGTATTTTTACAAAGATGTTGGGTAATAAAACATGTGAATGTCCGTTATTATTTTCTTTTATTTCAAACCTATTAAAAACTACTACAATCTTTTTGTATAGGTGGCTTTTCTTTATTTTACCTAGTAGTTACTACCTACCAGTTTGTTTTATATTTAAAAAAATGGTTTAAAAATACTATGTTTTTTTACCAAAAAGCCTATATTTTCTAAACTATTCACCTATACGTTTTTGATAAAAAAAATTAAAAGAACTCACTGTTAGCATGTTTAGTGCCTTGTTTGATTGTTTGGGAAAGTCACTCCCAAAAGGGTTAACTTAGTAACCATCGTTAATATATGTCTATTTTACATCTAATCTAATTTTTATCTTCTTAAATCAAAATTTTGTTTTCAAAACGGGTATATTCCTTACACCCACTTTTAACAAACCTGCTATGAAAAAAGAATAGCACTGGATAAGAAATTGATTGAAAATGTTTTCTATACAAAAGTTAGTCTGAGTCTGGCGGTTTTCCCAATCATCTTGGTAGGATTAGATGTTATAACAGGTTAGGCGTTTGAAGGGTGTTAGGTACAATTTCCCAATTCCAAAATTAATTTAGCCCAACCAATTTTTTTTGTTTAAATAAGTTTTGTTAGTAATGGATATTAGTTCATGATAAAAAAATGTATTGCATCATTGTCCCAAAACAAAATGTATTAAACAGCAAATATGCCAGTTAATGTAAATCCAAAATGTAAATTATGTCCAGTTTATATCTACATTTTTTCACATAAATACATTATCCAAATTCATTTCTACCTTTTCACATAAACTGTTTAGTTTAACCACAATACAAGTGGTTCTCAAAACTTGACAATTCTTTTCTTAAACCCTCAAACTTGATTAATACCAAGCAATTGAAATTTGTTTCAAAATCATGTCATCAATCAGACATGACATTTTCAAGTCATTATTCTTCTATTTGGTTTGCAAATAAATCTCAAAAAATGCACAGAAAAACCAATAAAATAAATTATCATGTTGTACTTTTTGATAGGTGGAGGTATGCTGTGAAAAGGATATATTGAATCAAGCTGCAAGTTTAATTTTCTTTATCTTCCTTCGTATGTTAACATTGGACACAAAAAATAGCAGAGGATTTGATCGTTGCCTTTGTAGTGAGTGATCATTTAGTAAATTGTAAATAGTTAAGATTTTGATTACATAGATTCTGTTAATATATTGAAAATAATTTGGGAGTGGTTTTATAACATCTTCATTTA